>NW_019524945.1:187790-213223 GCF_002814215.2 Seriola lalandi dorsalis
TCAGGCGCACGCCCTTCCAAAACTTACTGGCCTGCTAAGCAGCAGAAACATTTTCTGCCCCAACCAACTTATGGGGACCATAAGTCTTCCAGACCACATTGGTCTGACAAAGGTCAGAGACACTCAAGATTTAAGTCAAACTTTTGCGCCTCAAATCCCCACCGAAGCAGGTTCCCACCTAACCAATGGGAAAACCGTAAGGCTTTTGAGTATAAGGGACAGAAAAGGCAAAACCAAACCAAACTCCATCAGCATCAATCTGATGAGAACATGAACAAAGGCAAAAGCAAACGATCCTTTCAGCAGAAAACCAACAAAGCTGAAATTAAAACTAAAACATCTAGTCTTAGCCAAGAAGACCTAGAAACTATCAAGCGTCTTTTCAGTGACTGGCTTAAGGAAGAAAGCAAGAAAGCTGATCTCTTCCCAGTCACATTGGTAGCACCAAAGGCTACACTTCAACACAGTCTCTCAAACCAGCCCATCGAGGTGGTTGAAGAACTTTACCATGGCCCCAGTAGACCAAAGTCTGCTCTGCCCCAGAGCCAGAACTCAGGAGTCCGAAATAAATCAGAACAGGGGGGTGAAAACTCAATCCCTCCCAGCGCAGTCTCGGTGGCAAAACTGGACTTAGAAGACTCCTTTAACAAGGACATGTCAGCTGTCCAACTTGAAGCACCTGTCCAACAATTCTTAGGCCCCCTTAGTGAGAAAGGTGTTATGCGAAAACCACACCTGTCTATAACACTTGAAGACGCAATTGTACATGATGCACTCCTTGACACAGCAGCAGATGTCACTCTGATGTCATCAGCACTGTTCAGTAAGCTGCAAATGATAACACGCCTGTCAAACAAGGACTTGAAACTTCAAACTTGTTCCTTGGAGGTGCAACCGTATGCCCCCACCAGTGCCACATTGACAGCAATGTCAATGATGCAACTGACTATTGGACCAATGAGCCTCGTCCATCCAGTATACGTGTCTCCTCTTGATGCCATTCCTTTCCTCATTGGCAAAGACCTCCTAAACCGACTTAAACCTTTGATCGACTTGAAACGCTTGAAAATCTGGGCACAAGTCCGCCAGCCTCTTCCTGTCTCTCTTCCCCTAAACACTACAGCTCGGTTCTGTGCTCTTGAGGTCAAAGAGACCAAAACACTGACTCAACATGTCCCATCTGACCAACCGACTGACGTTTCGACCAAACATGGCGCTTTGGAGGGTACATCTAGGACATCCACCCTGGGGTCTCCACCTGACCCCTACTTTTGTTCCCACCCTCCCATCCCTGATTTCTGCGCTGTCACTCAACCTCAGACAGCTGCTGCGCCTTCTATATGTCTTAATGGCTCAACTACCGTTGCTGCCACGCCCACTTTCTTTGGTTCCTGCCATGAGGTCCATGCTTCTGAGTCGCTCACTTCTCCTATGCTCGTGGTGACTCAAAACCACAGGGGGGTGATGCCAATTCAGACGCACAAATCACCATGTGCAAGACACAGAAGAACCAAGGCCATTCCTGCTCTCGCCCAGAAACACTTGGATAAGAGCATAAGAAATCACAAGGCCTATGACCAAAAAGCTTCCCATGACAAACTCCAAGTGGGGGACACATGGCTGTATCACGCTCTCACTCAAACAACTGAAACAGCCAGTTCAAGCACAGGAAGACTTACCTGTAAGTCCTGTCCCCACTGCTCAAGTCCCCACATGTTCTCAGATGAACTTTCTGTTGTGCACCACAACAAGATTAGCAAAACTCAGGAAAAGCTAACTCCCAAATGTCTCAACCTCACACAGTGCAAACCACACAAAGCCCTCATGAGACTCTTCTGGGACAACCTTGTCCCAATAAGGTCATAAATACTAACAAAATCTGTAAGCACCCACAGGTGCCTATTACTAGTAGTTGAGGCTTGACAACCGCTCACTACATGCTTTATGACAATTTTAGAATCAGACTATGAGATACAGTGCACTCTTGAAACATCCTAAGGTGCCAGGTGCGAGTGTAAACAGTTAATCTTTAGTATTGGTTGTGTTGAAAAGAGCTGGTGTTGTGTCTTCAGTCAAATCCACCTTTCACAATCCTCCCTGCCATTTAAACGTATGGTATTTGTCGACTGCGTAAAATGTGTACAAGTGGGGGTGATTCACCAGGCTGCAAATACACTTATAAGATCCTGCTCAAGACCACAGGTGCAGTGGACACACTGCTATGCCGCTATCAATACTATAGGTTTTCTATGCTCACACACAACTGGTAACCATGCTATTGCCTGCTATGCTTTGGGATAAAGGTCCCACAATTGTCTAGCCATTGCAACATTTGACATGTTTTTCCTAGACATATTTTTCCCTCTTTCCCAGTGCAAGACACCTTAGTCAGTACCACAACAGACTGAGTTGGTGTAAATAATGTGATAAATGTTAGATAACCCTGGATGACTAGTTAACCCCTGAGAAACTAGGTCCCATTAGTTCTAGCAACATAGTAACCTTTAGAGGTTCCCTGTATTTTTTTTTTCCTCTCAGGTATATACATTTACTGTATAACACCATGTACATTTATTTAGTTATTGTTTTATTATGTTCCATAGTTAGATATAGGCCCTTTTTGTTTAACTGCTAACCTAGCTTCCATAACAAAAGGTAACTCTCTTCAAGGGATAAGAGATAATGATCCAACCTTAAACTTTGCCTAGATTATAGAATAGCTACACAGTTCATAGTTGTTTTCATTTTTGAAAAAAAAAGACATCAACTCTGATCATGATAGCAGTTGTTATGTGCCATGTTCCTGATGCCACCGATGTCCTCGATTCGGCGGTCCAACGGTCCCTGGACAGCGACCATTGGACCGAGTGGGGGATATGTAGCGTACATACGTGGCCTGGCATCAGTCAAAAGCCATTTAGGTAGTTCATTATAAGGACATGCAGAGTTACGGACCCCCAATTGACACTTTGCGACTCTTTCCACCATCAAACTATCAGATTGATAGGAAACAGAGACCAAAGACCCCTCTTCCACAAACAGACCATGCTGTTAGCATGGCCGAACAACACAGAACCAGACCAAAGGTCAAAGGGTCAGCTCCAGAGGATCAACCAATGGACACCAGACAACTGGAGAATATAGGCAAAATCTCCAGTTTGTAACAATAAGACTTTGTTTAATGATATTTGATTGTTTCTTGTATAGGACAAGTAACAACAAAAGGACTGATTAACACTAAGGTGTGAATCCTGCTCTGTCTGTGCCATGCATGAACACACACACGCACACACACACCAACCTCCCTTCCTCTGTCCCTCTCTAGATAAGAGTCATAAACTACAACCACATTCCAATCCTGGGTAGTGACCAGCAGAACTCTCTTCACAGACACAGATCAAAGGATTAATGTAAAATTAAATATCTAACTGTTCTGTAACTCATGAGATTTTCCTATGCAATAGTTTAACCCCAAACTTCTATCCCATAGAATGTTTGAAATGTAACATGTAGATTTGAATACAATGTTCTTCATGTGACCATACTGTCAGCATCCTTCACACAAGGTAACACACTACATGACATCCAGAATGTGCATATTATTATTACAGTCAAAGAACTGCTGTGTAATCCATATGTACAGATTATTAGCTTTGGGAAATGTTTATATTGTTGTTTGATCAATTAACCACTTGTATCATAATTAATTCCAGGTTTGAAGGATGTAATATGAAATCAACACTCCTATTACTCCTCTCTGCTATTATGAATGCAAGTAGTTTTATGTTATTCCATTTAATGTTTTGTGGTCATGGTGGAAGAAGGATGTGCGAGTTTATAAGTAAACTCTAGATTTAAATTATTCTAAAGTTCAGTGAAAAATTACTCTCTTCTCCAAGTGGAAACACCGGAGAAGATGGATGACGCCCATGAAACATGCGCCAGCCCCCAGGGGATAAAACAGTCGTGAACAATTCACACATGGCCTATTTCTAAGCCTATCCTAAGCCTATTGCCTATCCTAAGCAAAAGAAGCCAAAACCAGGCCTAAGCCTAAGTCAGGACAACAAGAAGATGCGAGAAGCGAGAAACGATGCAGAAACTAGAAGCTAAGATCTTTGCTCAAAGCTCAGAGTCCCGGCTCAAAGCTCGGCTCTGTAGCCATGTAAGCTCTTAGCTCTAAGCTGCTCGCCACAAACTCATGGCTCTTAGTCATTTTTGCACTTTCCGCGTCATCAACCCGCAAGAGACACCAGCAGATAACATCTGCACGACCGCCTGCAGAGAAGCCGAGCAGAAATCAAGAGAGCCCGAGACAGAAAGTCTCCTGGCAAACTCCACCAGAGCTGAACCGCTGATCCACCGGCAGAATCCGTCATCGTGATAACGGGACACGGCCTCCAGGAGAATCCACCTCGATCCCGCGTCTCCAGGGTTACCACGGCAACCACAGCCACCTGGGTTCCAGCCGAGGGTCTTCAGCTACAGCGCAACTCACAGTAGGCCGGTCTTAACACTCTGCTCATGACTGGGTTGATGTCGAAATATAGCAATATTTAATCATCAAACCTAATTCGTAGATGTAGTATCATTAGCTGTATAGCCATAGTGTATAGCCATAACATATTCTCTCCCACCATTACTAACTCATCACACTGCTCATTTCATTATTATTTTCATCTTTATGATTATTACACCTTGCATTTACTCTGTAGATAGTAGTTTAGTTAAATAAACTCATTTATTTACACCCAGTTGTTGTCCTGTTGTATTCTTTTGACGTAGAGACTGGAGATCCATTGAATCGAGAAGTCATGGCTTCCGATATGAGATTGATAAATTTGGCAATGAAGTAATTCATTGTTGTCCTCCTAGAGGACTGGTGCCCCATTTCAACGAGAGTAAATCATTAAATATAGTGTTAACGCTACATATGTATAAAGTTTTATTAATACTTATGGGTTTACATAGGCACACAGACACACACACAGGCACACACAAGGTAAAGTACACAGAATACCATATTTTAGTGTATGTAGAATGACTGAAAATCTATTGAACGTTCCCTGAGCTGATGGAATCAGGTGGCCACAAAAAATGAATTGGTCATTGTAAAATTTGTACTGTTTTCTTTAAAGGTATATGGCGCATGCACAAATGCACAGCCTAGTAAAGTCTAGGCAGGAAGACAACAGCAAGAGGCACCTGGGTTCAGCTTCAACCCTGGTTCTTTCTTGCAGTGTTGCTTGCATGTTCTCCAAGTGTTTCTTCCAGGGACTTTGATTACTAGTACAAAGACATGCACATTTATTGAGGACTCTAAATTGTCCATAGGTTTGAATGTGTGTGTGTGTGTGTGTGTGTGTGTGTGTGTGTGTGTGTGTGTGTGTGTGTATGTTATTGTGTGTTATTGTTGTTGTTGTTGTTGTTGTTGTTGTGTGATAAACCATTTTCCTGCTTACCTTCCAATACATGCTGGGATACATTCCAGTTGAAGTACTGGAATGTATGAACTTTTGTTGTTTCAATTTTGAACATCTGATGTAATGAAAAAAGTGCACATAAATCTAAAACTAATAAGATTTACCCTAAAATTACAGAGTAAAAACTTTAAATTGTTAGTATGGACATTTACCATTATAATAACAAGCTACATGTATAACTACAGATAATAACAGTCATTTTACATAGATTTGTTTCTTTACAAAAATGGGAAATAAATGTTATTCATTATTATTGGCATAATGCTTAAAATAAAAGTAATTGTCTTGTGTGTCTTCTCACATTAGTAACAGATGATGGAAGATGGAAGTAGAACATAAACAACTTATCTCAGAGAAGTGGAAAAACAAGGTAAATTAGAAAATGCATTTCCTTTTGAAAATGCATGTGAATGCTGACAGCTGAATGAAATTGTGAAAGCAATGCTGAAGAAGCTGAGGCAACTGCTGAAGCAATGCTGAAGTAGTTGAAGCAACTGCTGAAGTAGCTGAAACAATAGCTGAAGATCAAAAGCAGAACTTGAAAGCTGAAGGTTGAATGTCCTTAAATGGTTGCAAAATGCCTGAATAGTTCATGTGAGGTGTAACAAACAGTACAAAACTCTACAAAATATGCTAAATGTGAAAAACAGAAAAACATGTTAGTTGAAAGCTAAATGGCCTAAATGGGGTGAAAAACAACCTAAGAATGAAGAAATGTACAAGCAAAACTTTTAATGTCACACCTGAAGGAGATTACTGACACAATGATTAAATTGTTGAAAAAGCTGCTCATATTAACTGAAGTACAGTGCTTCAAAAATTAGATGTCCATTAGTTGTAAAAGCTGATAACTGAAACATGTTGTTGAAACACTTGAAAGCCAAATTATTTACCGCTATAGGTGGAAGTGGAAATAAAATGCCTAAAAAATGTGAAGAAGTAATCATTTCTATTAGTAACAGAAAGATGAACTGCATCCTAAAGAGTAGGAACTTTAATTTAACATATGAATGAGCTGAAAAATTGCCTAAAAGCTGGAAGTGGTGTGAACAGTTTAAAGTTTGAATAAAGTCTGCAGCTGAAAGTACTCTCAAGTAGTTGAATGACAAAGACATTGAAGTTTTGAAGGATTTGAACATTGTCTCCATTCACCTACATTGTAAAAAATTGCAGAAAAGCTCACTATTTCAAAAATGAATGATGAATAGTATTAAAACCTGAAGGAAAGGATACATCTCCTGAAGAAGCTGAATGTTTTGATAGTTGAACGGTTTATGTAGCACAAAGTATGCAGGAGTAGTTAACAACCAAAGGAAAGTAAAAGGAGGATCTCGAGTATGACACCAATGGAACTGTCATCTCCCTCTATGAGTACTAACTTGTAAACAGCTTTCTGTCTGTGTGTGTGTCTGTGTGTGTGACTGTGTGTGTTGACATCACCAACAGATCTTAAAAACAGTGATTGAACTAACTTTAGTCAATGGTACGAACGGGAGGCAAACTCGAGTCTACCGAATAAAAGGCCGCCATCTATCCCTTACACCCAACAGAACTCCTGAGATCAGCATTCATCATAGTTGTAATTGGCACGTGGTGTGTTTCATTGAGCTTCATTATTTCAGAGTTTATCCTGGCTCTCTCTCTCTCTCTCTTTTACTTTAGCAAATGTTTTATATACACTTTATGGTTGCAATTGGAATGGACTGCCTAGAGGGACATCGCAATTGTCAGGGCACAAAGTATTCTGGGCCTTGTAGTAGGCTATTTTACACTTTTGAACAATACAGAAAATGTCCCATTTTCACTGATTCATATGACCATATAAACAGTGATCCAAAGCAAAAAAGTTAATTCACTCTAGTACTGTATACTGAAGTACAATTTTGTGGTACTTTTACTTCACTTGAGTATTCTCATGTCATGCTACTTTATACTTCCCACTCCACTACAATTCTGAGACCTATGGTTACAAACTGCATTGTCTTAAGTCATTATTATACAGCTCCTGACTACAAGTAATTCTGTCTTTAAAAAAAGTTACATCTGTGGTGTCTTTCAGTCACACCCCATGCATGCATAGACACATACAGACTTTGTTAAGAGATCTTAAAAAGAAGTGATCGCATTAACTTCAGTTAATGGTACAAGCGAGAGGCAAACTCGCATCCATTGATCCAAAGACATCATCTATCCCTCACACCCAGCAGAATTCCTGACATCACTAATAGATCTTAAATAAGTGCTAAAAAGTGTGTGTGTGTGTGTGTGTGTGTGTGTGTGTGTGTGTGTGTGTGTGTGTGTGTGTGTGTGCGCATGTGTGTGTGTAAGAGAGAGAGTCTGGCTGGTGAAGACAGAGTTCATAGACGTATTGATGATGAAAGATGAACTGCATCCTAAACAGTAGAAACTTTAATTGAAGATATCAATACGCTAAAAAATCGCTTAATAGCTGGAAGCGTTGTGAACAGTTTAAAGTTCGGACAAATGTCTGTAGCTGAAATTATACTTAAGTAGGTAAATAGAAGAAATAAAAAGATGTTGAAGTTTTGAAGCATTTGAAAATCGTCTCCTTTCGCTAAAAATGTAAAAAAAAATTGTAGAAAAACCTCATTATTTCAAAAATGATGAATATTATCAAAAAGTTGAAAGAAAGGATGCAGCTCCTGAAGAAGCTGAATGTTTTGATAGCTAAACGATTTATGTAGCACAAAGCAGGAGTAGTTGACAACCGAAGGAAAGTAAAAGGAAGATCTACAACATCAGCTGAGCTGATAAAATTCAATACGTCTGCAGCTATATTTACTGTTGTTCTGTCCAGTCTGAACTGTCATCTCGCTCTATGATGTGTGTGTGTGTGTGTGTGTGTGTGTGTTTGTGTGTGAGTGTCTGTGTATGTCTGTATGTGTGTGTCTATCTAATTACCTGTCTGTGTCTGTCTGCCCGTTTATCCGTCTGTGTGTCTCTCTGCTTGTCTGTATTTATGTTTGTTTCTGTGTCAGTTAGAATGATGAACTGAAATTAACTGCTGAGTGCTTCCTGAAGCTGGACTGAAACACATTTCCAGTGAAAACAGTTGAGAGGTGTGTAAATCATTGTCTGTATTTAGTGTTGGAGCAGTCTGTAGCGGGATTTTAATTTTATTTTAATTCAAAACAGTAAATAATAACAGCAAAATAATCACATGGCCAGCACCACAAGACTCTCCTGAACACCTCTATGTGGTTTTGGGGTTTCTTCAGCCAAAAATGTGGAAATATGAGCAAGTTACAACAAAGGCTAAGTTCTGCTTTTCTCCTGAATTTGTATTGCTTATACCTAGGTGTGCACCTGGACAGTAAGCTGGACCTGTCTCTGAACACGGATGCCATCTCATCGCATGCAATGTACGATGAAGGCCATCTTAGACAATACAAACCATCCTCTCCACAACATTCTGGCAGGACAGAGAAGCAGCTACAGCTGCAGAAAACGTCTCATCTCACTGTGCTGCAGAACAGAGAGGTTCAGGAGATCCTTTGTTCCCACTGCCATCAGGCTATACAACACCTCAGCCAAAGGAAGTGGACTAATCTAAATATTATTGTTCATTTGTTATTAACTGTATTGCACGGAATGTTCGGGGCTAGAGTGGATGACATCATTGCTAGAGTGGGAGAAGCTCTAGAATTTTTCTGAAAAAAATCTGTGTAATTCGTCTTTACAGCCACACAAATAATTTCTTCCTCATTAGTAGACAAATTTGCCCAGTTTAAAACAGAATTTGAAATGTGACCCTCCAAGTGATGCGAGCACCCTCAAACTCTCCCATAGACTGCAATTCAAATTCAGGAGCAGATTTCAGGAGAAAAACAGAACTGATCCTTCTTGCTAACTCGCTCCTTTTTCCACATTTTTGGCTCTAGATACACCAAAACCACATAGAGGTGTTCAGGAGAGTCTTGTGGCGCTGACCATGTGATAATTTTGCTGATATTATGTACTTTTTTATTAAATGGCAGGAGCTTGAGAGGTTTGCTGACCCCTGTCTCCCATAGATTTGTATAAGCTCTGTGTCTTCAACAGCCAGACTCTCTCTCTTACACACACACAGTGGCGACTGGCTGAAAGAGGGCGCTAGGGCGCTGCCTTCCCTGATGAAAAGTGATTTTTTATTTATTTTATTTTTTCCCAAATAATCGTTTAAAATAAATAATTACTACTTATTCTACAAATAAATGTGCTTTGAAATATCAAGAACGAGCCATATGTATAATATAAACCATTATTTAGGAGGTAATTTGTGTCCACGGTCATTTCCCCTCTCTTCTGGCGCTCTAGAAAAGTTGCACCAGCACTGCAGCAGCTCAGCCAATGGTCAGCCAGACTGTTGCTGAGACAAAAAAAACCAAGCCAATTAGCATCATCAAATTTGATAAGTTTGGGGCACTGAAAATATCGCCCCAAGCCTATAAGTATCCTAGCAACCAGATACAAGTGTGGGAAATTGAGATGGCGGCGTCAAGTAGACAAGAACAAGAACACGACGACACACACAAGGCTTCAGCTACCAGTAAATTCTGGCCCCTCAAAGACAGTTCAAAACAAACTTTTGGACAGCATGTTGATGGTTCTTCGAGACTGCTTTCTGAAGGATGTAAAAAGGGCAGATTATCTGGCTATTCAGGCAGATGAAACAACAGACACTGCCACTCATTGTCAGCTGGTGCTTGTGCTACTTTACCTTGACAGCCTGAATAAAGTCTGAGAGCATTTTTATGAGTTCATCCAGCTTCCAAACATGACCGCTGACACAGTCGCCACTGCGGTGTTGGAAAGGCTGAAGACTATTCTTCCTGAAAGACAACGGGAATTAATCGCCCAGGTCTATGACGGAGCTGCTGTGATGAGAGGAGCCACAGGTGGCGTGCAGCACAAGGTTCAAGATGTGTATGGGAGTGCCCACTACGTTCACCGTTATGCTCATCAGCTGAACCTGATAATGCAGCAGGCAACATCCCACATCACCAAGGTCGGCATTTTTTTTTCAGATCTGGGTGGATTTGCTTCATTTTTCTCCAGTTCATCCAAGTGAACTGCTGTGCTTGATCAAGTGGTTGCACACAGACTTCCTGGAGCTTCAACAACAAAGTGGAACTTTCACAGTCGTGCTGTTAACACCATTTATGAGCACAAGGATGACCTCCTGAAGTGTTTTCAGACCATCAGAGAGAAAGGTGAATTTGATGCAACAACTGTGAGAGAGGCTGGGGGTTTTGAGAGAATGCTGGAAGGTGAAGATTTTTGTTTTTTACTGGCATTTTTTCACAAGATCATGGCACTTGTAGACATGCTGTTTAACCAGCTGAAGAAGAGGAACATCAACCCTGTCTACATCACAGGAGTCATTCAGAGGTTCACCAACAGCATACAAGCTATCAGGAAGGCTATGTCATTTTTCACATTGATTGATATCATGTTTATGAAAAGAACAAACATAAATTACATGTCTGAACACAGTAGAATAACTCATCATTTTAATAATAATAACGAAGCCATTTTTCACAATTTTTAAGACAATGAATCCATTTAGGATGAGCTAGTAGAAATGTATTAATACACAAATACAAACACAGTGCTGGACTAATTTTATTTTATATCTCTAGCAGGTTGGTTTCTGAAGCTGTAATTGTGCACAGTGACTTATGTATCTTCTGTTTTGTATCAGGGACTCTGTTCCTCCATCTGTGCAGCAGCCATCCACAAAGAAACGGAAGACACTAGGCCAAGAGGAGCAGCACCGGTTAGCTACAGAGGTAAGCTGTAACATTGTTCTATATACAGGACATGAGGTTTTTTACCTTTGGTATCTTTGTTTGTCTTCAATTCCTGTATAATTATCACAGTTAGCGTACGCATTTTAATATTTTGAACTATTCACCACACAGCTACTGACAAACACACCGAAATGTTTAGATGTATTTTTTTCATATTTATATATTTAACAATAACCTCTCCTTGTTTTTCATACAATTATATGGTCAGTTTGTAAGGAGATACTAATGATATTTACATGGTGAGATATGAAAATTTAATTCTACTGTTTATTATGTGTAGTGACCTTTTTTTAAAATGATGCATCATTTTATAGGTATGTGATACCATTCTGAGGCATGCCAAGGAGAGGTTCTCTTTCACCAATTACCTCATCAGTGCCACTCTGCTGCAAGGAGACTTGTTTCCCCAACACATTGTAAAGTTCCTGGATTCAGCGCTGGAAACCACTGTGGAAGTCTACCCTACACTGGACAAGGCCAAACTGAAGTCCCTGGTCTATGAAATTGAAGAGTTCAAGGCTTGCAGTGGTTCACTGGCTCTCTTCCAGGTTTTCATGGAAAACAACCTCCAGGACACATTCAGCGAGACTGTAAGTCTTAAGATTCTCATCACCACACCGATGACTACAGCAGAATCAGAGAGGTGCTTCTCTACTTTAAAGAGGATAAAAACATTCCTTAGGAACACCATGGCACAAGACCGCCTGAACGCATTGGCTATGCTCTCCATGGAGAAAAACCTGATACAGAACATTCCTGACTTTAACACCAAAGTCATTGAGAAGTTTGCTACTCAGAAAGACAGAAGAGCAAAGTTCATGTACAAATAAGAGCACTCACTCCCTCACTCACTCACACATACACACGCTATCAAACTCACTCTCTCACTCACTCACTCACAAACACTCACTCACCAACACACTCACCAACACACTCACTCACTCACTCACTCACTCAATCACACAAAAAAAACACACACATATACAACTCAGTATTTGCACACAGTCCCCATGTCATGGTTTGTAATGGCAGACACTTTTTGTTAGTTTTATTTTGGACTTTTTGCACTTCCTGTTTTATTTTGTAATTTGGTTCCTTGTGTCTCAGTGATTTTGCTTCTTGTCATGGTCTTGTTTCTGTGTAGTGATTGTCTGTCCCGCCCTGATGTGTTTCACCTGTGTGCAATCACCTTGCCTCCTGTGTCTATATAGTCTTTGTGCTCCCCTTTGTCTGTGTCGGTTCGTCTGTTTAGTTCTGGGTTTGTTCACGTCCTGTTGTTCTCTGGGTATGTCCTCGATCTGTTCATGTCTGTTTCATCCTCGATCTGTTCATGTCTGTGGTTAATAAACCTGTCTGCACCGTTCCCCAAGTTTTGGTTGCATTTGGGTCCTACTTACCCCTCAAACCTGTGACACCCCAGGTTTCAAGGGAGTGAGACATAAATGCTGGTTAGACTCCAATTGGTACATTTTATGTTCCTGTGCCAGTTTTTCTGTTTATAGTTAACTTTAATCATCATCCACCTGTAAATATGATAATAATATACAATAATATTTTAATTTTGTATTAAGACTATTCACTAATGTATTTAATCTAACTGCTACATTTTATGTTCCTATGACACAGTTTTTCTTTGTGTATATAGTTATTTTTAATCATCATCCACCTGTTAATGTCTCTCAAGAATTTTAATTTTGAATTAAGAGTATTCACTAATATACATCTCATATCATTGTCATTATCTGTCAAACTGTTGATTTCTAAAGGGCAAGTAAATAATTATTGTTTATCCCTAAAACAATGGTATCTTTTGGTTTGGGTTCTTTTTATTAGGATAGTTACTGAAAGCTTCTGACACATACAGCCCCACCTAGAATATTTTTCACCAGCCACCACTGCACACACACACACACACACACACACACACACACACACACACACACACACACACACACACACACACAAAGTGGAGACACACACATAAACACACACGCGCGCGCACACACACAAACGGGCACATAGAAAGGTAGACAGACCAGATAGACAGGTTGATAGACACATAGATTTGTCTGTTAATTTCAGTTTGAAATTTAACTGACTACACATTGAATATATTGTAATTGGTGAATTACTTTTGGAGCTCATTCTGATTGATGGATTATTTTCAATCGGTGTTTTCCAGGTGCTACATTTTTCAAAGAGACAGGTTGGCACCCAGTGAGACAACATTGTCAACCACTAAGTGGAGGGAGGGGACACACATCTGGGTCAAATTTCCTAATTAGAGACTCCTCTGATATCTTTGGTGTTTATCAACCACTTAACTGACATTTCTGCCATGATTTACACACATCTCAACTGGTTTCACTGGAAATATGTTTCAGTCAAGTTTTAAGGGAGTATTCGGCAGATAATTTCAGTTTGTCATTCGAACTGACACAGAAATACACATAAATACAGACAAGTAGAGAGGTAGAAAGACACAGACACACACACAAATCACAAACAGACACATAGACAGGTTGACAGGTATTAAGACAGAGACAGGCAGGTAGATAGACACAATTTTATCTCACTTCCCCTTCCTGTTTCCTGTATCTCTTATGTTGGTGACTTTCAAAATAAAAGCTCCACAAACTAAAACCCCTCAATATTTGTTACAATACAAAACATATTTCAACAATCCACATATAAAACATATTCAGGGCTGAACACTCCCCCATCTGGCATTTACTGATGCCACTTATTACGTAAATATCCTTGCTTGACCTTTGACCTTCCTTTGGCAAAACCAAGACCACATTAGAGATAAGCCTTAAGAATGTCTTTACTTTTGCGGATCTTCTCATCGCTTCTTGGAAGGGTGAAAGTGACCAGACCCATAGGCCACTCATTGCAAGGTGATTGAGTCTGTTTCATTTCACTGACACTTGAAAAGATTTTTTTCATTGAAACTGCTGGCTGGTGCAGGCACACCAAGTTTTTGGTTCAAAAGCATTGCAGGAGTCAGTAGCAATGGGGAAGAGGGGTCGTAGGAGACAGGGACTAAGGGTCTTGCATTGACAGATACCTCTGCCATTACAGTACAGAGCACTTTGTGGGTCAGGTGAGTATGTTTGGTTTGCAGCACCATGGAATCGAGTATCCTCCGAGTCATGCTAATCATATGCTCCCACACTCCCCCCATGTGAAATGCATTCAGGGGGTTGAATTTTCATGTACATCCATTGTCATGAAGGCACTTTAATGTGTCAGCTTGGCCTGGATCATCTGGTCCCAAACCCAATTCTACACTGGCCCAAAAAACCTTGATCTGATCTTAACTGTTTTGCTGGCCCTCTTAAAGCAAAAAACCTTTGCAGGTTGTTGATGCAACTTGCCGGATTCATGGACTCTATGACTTCCACATGCACAGCTGTAGTACTCATACATGTGAAAAGTATAGCCCACTGCTTACTCTGCAGTAGCTTAGTTGCGCCACCTCTGGTGCGTCAGGTGACCACATTCCAGGAACTAACAACATCCAATCTCACATAGGTAAATGCATGGCAACAAGAGTGAACGCTGGCGCAACTTGCTGCCGCTGCTTGCCGGTAACCCAACTTTTTAACTTTTAATATTTTTTTTCAACTTTTCAGACCTTCTGACTTATTTTATAGTTTTTATAAACCTAATCGGACCTTGTAATTGCCTTCATTTGGAATATTTCTACGATTTACTGCCACTACGTCCGTGTGAGTCTTAACTAGCCTACCGTTAGCTCACCTGTTCTGTCCCGGCTTGAGCCTCACTTGGCGTTTATCTGGTCAACGCTGCCTGAGTTCTCGTCCACAATGTGGACGGTAGGACATACATCTTGTCCGTATGTGTCTGGCTCTTTCTACTGCCCGTCCACCTGCCAGTGCTAGTGATGCTTCAGTACTCGGCCACTGACCTGCTCCGGCTGCGCTGTCACCTGCCTGGACCTGCGCCTGAGGCACTCCACCTTCACCCGGACATTACCTTCCAGCCCCGCCTGAGATACATTCACCAAGGGTCCCGCCGGAATTTCCACTATAACAGCTCAACAACAATAAAGTCCATCTGGTCCAGCTCTCGACGCCCTCCACGCTCCACCAGCCGGGTTGTCAACCACAGTGTGTTGACCCGCATAGCCTCGTTGGCTAACACCACCACCAGCTGCGACAACACCTCACTCAACTTCGCTCTGCTAAACATCCGCTCACTGACAAGCAAGGGACATCTCATCCAGGACATCATCACAGACCGTAAGCTAGACTTTCTTTGTTTAACCGAGACATGGCAACAGCCCAACGACTTCTCCCAGCTGATTGAATCCACTCCTAGTGGATTTGTTTACGTCTGTCAACCCCGTGGCTCCGGTCGGGGAGGAGTTCTCGCGATAATTTACCGCGACAAGTGGAAAGTCTCGCCGGTGTCTGTGCCCGTCTCCAGCTCGTTTGAATCCACTGTCTGCGAGTTGTTTGGTCCCACTCCAACCATCATTGCTACTGTCTACCGCCCCCCCCAAACCGAATAGTGACTTTTTAAATGACTTTGCTGCTTTCCTCTCCCATTTATCCTCTCTCTCACCAAATATAATACTGCTGGGTGATTTCAATATCCACATGGACATAATCAATCTACCTCTCACCAAAGACTTCACACCCTGTTTAGAGAGTTTTGGATGTCAGCAGCATACCACTATTCCCACACACTCCAAAGGACACATTCTGGATTTAATCTGCTGCTCTGGTGTCACCCCCCTTGAACTAACAGCTGATGAACTCCCCATAACTGACCACTTTCTCCTCTCATTTACAGTGAAAATCACTCTTTCCATTTCTAAAACACCACGCCTCATTTCATTCCGGAATATAAAGAACATCAACCCTGCCACTCTCACATCAAGTATCCACTCCTTCAGCCTCCCTGACATCCACAATCTGTCCACCCCTGATGATCCGGTTTCTCACTACAATACTGGACTTCATAATATTCTTAATTCTCTTGCTCCGTTAAAAACCAGCTCTGTGTCTTTTTCCGTCTCCGCCCCTTGGTTCACCCCTGATCTTCGTCTTATGAAAGCCAAAGGTCGGCAACTTGAACGACTCCATAGAAAAACTGGTCTCACTATCCACAAAGAAATGTACAATAACCATATTTTACATTATAAGGACTCCATTGCCACCACCAAAACCCAATACTACTCCAGTATCATCGATGCAAATAAAGGAAACTCCAAGCAACTGTTCTCCCTGCTCAACAATATCACCGAACCCAAGGACTCTCTCCCCCCTCACTTATACACAACCTCCTTCTGCAACTCCATTATGTCTTTTTTCACTGCAAAAATCAAGAATATCCACCAGCACCTAGGTCCAAATCCTCACCTCAGCATCTCAGCCAACTTTCACCCATCCACACACTCATTCTCATCCTTCCTGCTCCTCACTCTTTCAGAAATCAAAGAACTCATTCAGAAATCCAAGCCATCCACTTGTCAACTGGACCCCCTCCCCACACAACTTGTTAAAGCCTGCCTTCCCTCTCTGGTCCCCCTCATTTCTGCCATCATCCACTCCTCTCTCACCAATGGAACTGTCCCTACATCTTTCAAAACTGCTGCCATTACTCCAATTCTGAAAAAACCTGGCGCCGACCCCTCCAACTTCAACAACTTCCATCCTTTCTCCAATCTACCCTTCATCTCCAAAATCCTCGAAAAAACAGTTGCTTCCCAACTCCATTCTCACCTATCCCACAATAACCTGTATGAACAGTTCCAGTCCGGTTTCCATCCACTCCACAGCACTGAAACAGCACTCATCAAAATCACCAACGACCTCCTGATGGCAGCTGATTCTGGACTCCTCACCATCCTCATCCTCCTCGACCTGAGCGCAGCCTTTGATACCATCTGTCACACCACTCTCCTCAACAGGCTATCTTCCATTGGCATCACCCACACTCTATTAGACTGGTTAACATCTTACCTCTCTGGCCGCACTCAGTTCATTCAACTCAAGTCCTTTAAATCCATCCCCTCCCCCGTCACTTCCGGTGTGCCCCAGGGCTCTGTCCTGGGGCCCCTCCTCTTCATCATCTACCTCCTTCCCCTCGGCAATATCTTCCGCAAATTTAACATTGACTTCCACTGCTACGCTGATGACACCCAGCTCTACCTCTCCACTAAACCCTCATCCACTCTCCCGCCCACCTCCCTAACTGATTGCATCACTGAAATAAAAACCTGGTTCACTCTAAACTTCCTTAAATTAAACAGTAACAAAACCGAGGTTCTCCTCATTGGCACCAAATCTGCGTTATCCAAAGCCAACAGTTTTTCTCTCACTATTGATAACTCCTCCGTTTCACCCTCCCCCCAGGTTAAGAGTCTGGGTGTCATCCTTGACAGCACACTATCCTTTCAATCCCACATAAGTAACATTACCCGGTCTGCGTACTTCCACCTACGAAACATTAATCGCCTCCGCCCCTCCCTTACCCCCCACACTGCCGCCATCCTTGTCCACAGCCTCGTCACTCCCCGTCTGTATTACTGTAACTCTCTCCTCTTCGGCCTCCCTCTTAAATCCCTCCATAAACTTCAATTGGTCCAGAACACAGCTGCCCGTATCATTACTCGTACCCCCTCCATCCACCACATCACTCCTGTCCTCCAACAGCTCCACTGGCTACCGGTTCAGTTCCGTATTCATTTCAAAGTCCTTCTATAAACATTTAAGGCCATCCACAACCTCGCCCCCCCATATCTGTCCGACCTCCTTCATGTTCCCACTCCCTCCCGCTCCCTAAGATCATCTTCCTCCACACACCTGTCTGTCCCCTCCGCCCGTCTCACCACCATGGGGAGTAGAGCATTCAGCTGCTCTGCTCCCCGTCTCTGGAATCTACTACCACCCCAACTCAGAAATATCGATTCATTCCCCCATTTCAAATCACAACTCAAAACACATCTGTTTAAAACTGCCTTTTCCATGCTGTTCGAGGTGATTTCATGCAGTTTAATATTTGATTCTGCCAGTGAAGTTTCAGTGCGATTGAGCAGATCAATAGCCTCAGCCTCAGTCTGGAGAGAGATTTGACCGCCATCCACATAAATTTGTGTCTTGACGGAGTGGCACGAGTTGGATCTATACTTCTGTTCAGTACAGTTATTTGGAAGGTCAGGGTGACCTGAATGGAAGAGGATCAATCGAGGTATTTTTCTCATCTCAGTGGAACTCTCCCTGCATGATCTCCAGTAGGGTTTCATCCTCAAAAGAAATAGCTGGTTTCATATCATTTTCTGTTTCCATGAACACACCGAGTCCAACTTTGTCTTGAGCAGGCACACCAACACCAGAACAGGTGGACAGACGGGTGGAGCTACCATGTTAGTGCTCCCCGCTGTGGCTTGGTTTTTCTTTAACACAGATGTGATTCTGACATGGTATTAGAAAAGATAGATGCCCATTCTGAAGGACATTGATCTTAAAGACAACAACAGTAGGCTTGTGAGCACTGTAGTGGACATACCTGGTCTGGCATCAGTCACAAGCCATTAAAGGAGTTCATTGCAAGGACATCCAGAGTTATGGATCCAAAACTGATACTTTGTTACTCTTCCCTCCATCAAACTATCAAATTGATAGGAAACAGAGACAAATGATGCTTCTCTCTCACAAACAGGTGAGATGTTAGCATGTCAGAGAGATGCTCAACCAGAATATGGATCAAAGGACCAGTTCCAGAGGATCAATGAATGGACACCAGGCAAACTGGGGAGCATAAGCAAAATCTCCAGTTTGTAACAATATGACTGTCTATTGATATTTGTTCGTTCATATATAGAAAAGTAACTCTAAAAGGACTGATTATCACTTAAGGTGTAAATCCACACAAACTAGTCTTTCCCCCTTTCACTCTGTCTCTCTTTAGATAAGAGTCATAAACTACAACCCACATTCCAATCCTGAGTAGTGACCAGCAGAACACTCTTCACAGACACAGATCTGAGGAACAACAAATATAAAGTTCTGTGGAAAATTACTCTCTCCTCCAAGTTGAAACCAAAAAAAAGGATGGCACCGCTGAAGTGTGTGCCAGCCTCCAGGGCATAAAACAGTTGTGATCATTTCACACATTGCTCTTAGCAACAGCTCTTAGCTCCTAGTTTTTAGCCAGGGATCTTAGTATTTGGCTCTAAGTCATCAGCTCTTAGCCATTGCTTTTTGCCATCTTGCACTTTTTCCTTTATTGTTTGTCTGGGTTCTTTGTTCTTTCTTTGCCACTTGCTCCAAGTAACTTTTTCTTTGTCAAGCACAATCTTTTATTTTTATAAGCTGAGTCAAAAAAGGATCTTTAGCTACAGCGCAACTCACTGTAGGCCACTTTTAAAATTTTGCTCATGACTGGGTTGATGTTGAAATATAGCAAAATTTAATCACCAAATCTCATTCGTAGACATAGTGATCATTAGCTGCATAGCCATAGTGAATAGCCATAACATATTTTCTAACATCATTGCCAACTCATCACACAGCTCATTTCAATATTTTCATCTTTATGATTATTGCGTATTGCATTTACTCTGTAGATAGTAGTCTAGTTAATAAACTTCTTTATCTACACCCAGTTGTTGTCCTGTTGTGTTCTTTTGAAGTAAATACTGGAGATCTATTGAATCGAGAAGTCACAGCTTCTGATATGAGATTGATCACATTAATCAATGAAGGCTAGTGTCAGGACGCATGGCTGTGCAGTGTTGGTCACTCTCACACTCGTTGCATTTCAGCTCTACAGGACATTCTCCGGCAACATGAGGAGCAGAACAGCACCTGAAACATTATGTTCTTTAAGTAATTTCTTGCGTTCTGTTAGCAGCTTCATTTTAAAGGCCCTATATTTTTCCAAAGGGTGAGGTTTATTATGAAGTGGACAAATGGATGAATGTTTCTACTTTTCTTCTCTGTCTCTGCTCTATGAGTCAGCATTGAATCTGCTTTAGTATCTGCAATTCAGTACTGAGTGTCAAGACAAAGCTGAGATCATTTCTAACCTTTGCCTGTATATTTTATGTTCTTTGCAGAAAATGAGCCAAGGTCAATTAATCTGAGTTGCAAAAAATTATTGATTGCATAATTTTTCTTTTAGTGAACATTGAGACAGGGTCCCACAGACCCGAAAACCACACAAGGGTTATATTGATTAAACTGGCATTCCATAAGTTGCAGCCCACAAAGCAGCAACAATACAACTGATGGAACATAACAGAAAACAAGAAAACTTAATTGAATAATTATATGCTTGATGACCCACCTAAATTTTCTGCTCCTCCTGTGCAGCTTCCTGTGACACTACTGTCATCAAAACTGTGAATCTGAAAGGAAACATAATTTAGGACCACATTCATAAACTTTGTAGGGATGTGTGTGGTAACAGCAGGGAAAATTAGAGCATTATAGCATTAGAGCATTAGAGCATATGTTTAATACACATACATGTTTTAAAATCTAATGCAATCCTATGGAAATTCTCAGCAATATAATCTAATGCAATCCTATGGAAATTCTCAGCAATAAATCATATCTTACTGAGGATATAATGTTCACTTTTTGTTAGTACAGAAATGAGTTGATACATTAATCCTTTAACCGTCTCACCACCATGGGGAGTAGAGCATTCAGCCGCTCTGCTCCCCGTCTCTGGAACCTACTACCACCCCAACTCAGAAATATCGATTCATTCCCCCATTTCAAATCACAACTCAAAACACATCTGTTTAAAACTGCCTTTTCCATCTGATGCCAATTGCTCTGTTACTTTTGTTTTGTTTTTATTTTTATATTTAATTTTTATTGTTGTTAATTAATTAATTAATTCTTAATGTGTTTTAATCTCAATTTGTGTAACTGTGTACGGTGTCCTTGAGTGCCAAGAAAGGCGCCTTTAAATAAAATGTATTATTATTATTATTATTATTATTAACCATTTGGCATTAATGACTTTGTACTGGATTCCATTATGTTGAGAGGAATTTCTCATATTCTGCCCATATCATGTCAATCCCGTCTCCTAGTAACTGCATTCATATGCAACAAACATGTTTAATACTGTTTTATACTTCTAGAGGACACATAATGTTCACTGGTAACATTTTGTTCTAATGTAGGAACTAGTGTGATGTTTTTATATCACAGTGAAAAGGACTGGTGAGGAAGTCAACAATGCTCAGGACTTGGACACACAGAGCTAGGTTTTTCATCCTCTCTCATGGGTCAGTTATGACTTTTAAATACTTAACCAAGTACCACCATCCTTTCCTACATGTTATACAGTTGTTATATATGCATGCATATTACTGGAGACATACATAAATAATGTTGGTCAGGAAATAGCAAAACCCTGCACATTTTGTTAAAGTTATGACTGCATTTATCAGTCAATATTTTTGGACCTCATGCCCTACAGACAAACCACCTTGTGACTTAGTGTTCCCTTTGACTTGCCTCTTCCATTTCAAATGATTCACTGGCCTGCCCTGGGATCCTCTTTCTCTGTAAAAAAGTGTTGGTTGTCAGGGGGTGACCTTGCCTCAGGGACCCAGGTCTGAGTGCTCCCTCCTGGCCAGTGTAAGAAATCACTTGAGGCCGGGGCTGAGGGTCTGGACCAGCTCCCTCCTCCTCAACCAGAGGACTCAGACACACAGTCTCCAGAAGTCCAGGTCTGAGTTTTTTTAAGAGCACTTTCTTGTCTCCAAAGCTACCTGAAGGTTGCAGTGACTCAGGTGCCGCACAGGGAGAAGAGGTGGCAGTAGGAGTGGTTAGGTCCTGGTCTTTATGGTTGTGGATTTGGCTGACTGATTTCTTTGATGCTCGTCTGAACAGTATGCCCATTCGCCTCCTCCTCTCCTGGGCCTCAGTAGGCAGGTCTTTTCCCAGCTGCTCTCTGAGAGAGAAGGAGGAGGAGGTAGACCCCACCAAAGAGGAGAATGCTGTAGTTACCTGCTGGAGAACCTCAAGTTGTCTAAAACGATCTGAAGGAGACAGAGAGGACAAGGAAAAATGTTGACAATATATTTGAAACAGAAACACGAGCAGATCTAACGAGAAAATGCCATTCCTGCTGAAAATGCGTGTGAATGCTGAGAGCTGAATGAGATTGCTAAAGCAATGCTGAAATAGCTGAAGCAACTGCTGAAGCAATGCTGAAGAAGCTGAAGTAACTGCTGAAGCAATAGCTTGAAAGCTGGAGGTTGAATGTCTTGAAATGGTTGAAAAAGGCCTGAGTTGTTGATGGAAGGTGTAAAAAACAGCACAAAACTATACAAAATATATAAAATGTAAAAAACATGCAGAAAAACATGTTAGTTGAAAGATAAATGGCCTAAATTTGCCAGAAAAAAAACCTAAGAAATAATAAATGTACAATCAAAAATTGTAATGTCACACCTGAAGAAGATTACTGACACTGAAATAGTTGAAAAACCAGCTCTTATTAAAAGATGTACAGTGCTTTGAAAAGTTAGATGCCGAAATGTTAAACTGGAGGATCTCAACTCCATTAGCTGCAAAAACTGAGAACTGAAACATGTTGTTGTCATGTTGTCTCCCTCTATGAGTACTAACTTGTAAACAGCTTTCTGTCTGTGTGTGTGTCTGTGGCTGAATTCCATTAGCTGCAAAAGCTGAGAACTGAAACATGTTTTTGAAACAGTTGAAAGCCAATTTATTTACTGGCAAAGGTGGACGTAGGAACAAAATGCCTTAAAAAAGTAAAGAAGTACTTATGATGAAAGATGAACTGCATCCTAAACATTAGAAACTTTCATTTAAGATGTCAATAAGTTAAGTTAAATGTATCAGGAATCACTTTGGAAGAGATTGGCTATAAAATAAATCACATTTTCACAATCATTTCATGGAAAGAGGTAAAAAAAATATTCTATTCCAACTTTATGAGCAACAGTGTATATTTCCAGTGAAAAGAGTGTAGTGTTGTGTAAATCATTTCTGTATTCAGTGTTGGAGCAGTCTGTAGCGGGATTTTGATAGAAATGACAGTAAAGTGGCTGATAAACACGACAGATATCAGAGGAGTCTTTCTCTATCTACCTGTCTATCTGCCTGTCTGTCTGTCTACCAGTCTAACTTTCTATGTTTCAGTTTGTGTGTGTGTGTGTGTGTGTGTGTGTGTGTGTGTGTGTGTGTGTGTGTGTGTGTGTGTAAGGGAGAGAGTCCAGCTGTTGAAAACACAGAGCTCATACAAATCTATGGGAGAAAGGGGTCAGTGAACCTCACAAACCCCTGCCATTTAATACAAAACTGCACATAATATCAGCAAAATTATCATATGGTCAGAGCCACAAAACTCTCATGAACACCTCTATGTGGTTTTGGTGTTTCTAGAGCCAAAAATGTGGAAATAGGAGTGAGTTACAAAAAAGGGTCAGTTCTGGTTTTCTCCTGAATTTGTATTGCAGTCTATGTGACAGTTCGAGGGTATTCCCACCAGTTTGAGGCTGACAGTTTAAATTCTGTTTATGTCTGTGCTAAGGTAGTCACTTTATATGAAGCAGGACAAATTTCTCTGCTAATGAGGAAGAAATGATGTGTCTAGATCGAAATATGTGGCCATAAGGATGAGTTACACAGATTTTTTTCAGACAAATTTTAGAGCTTCTCCCACTCTAGCGATGATGTCATCCACTCTAGCCCTGAACATGCAATACAATACACACCCATTATAAACTCAGAAATGATCTGAAAAAAGCATGAAACTAAAACTGTGATAATTCAAGATCTGTACAAGATATCAAAGAGTTGAATACAAGTCTAATAGAGGAAAATCTTGTGAACATTTTAATGTTTGAATGAAGTCTGTAGCTGAAAGTATGCTGAAGCAGTTGAAGCCTAAGGGGGCTAAAGCTTTTAAGGATTTGAACAGTCTCACCCATTCATTTGAATGGCAAAAAAATTAAAGATGAATTGAATATTATAAATACCAGAAAAAAGTTGTATACATCCGATAATCTACAGAACACGCTGAATGTTTGGATAGTTGAATGGTTTCTGTACAGAAAAGTATGGAGTAGTTAGAGACTGTGGAAAGGCAAGAGATGGTAAGAATAACTAGAAAATTCCAGGGAAATTTTGAGTGCCACGGGGGCTACTGCCGGGATGAGTACATGATTTATTTCCAGTGTTCAAAAGTCACCCTGATCATATTCTGGTTTTGAGAAATGTCTTGATATAAAAGACTCTGATATAAAACAATTTCACATCCCTCCATCATGTATTATATGGGAAATATCTCATATTCTGTGTTGTTTTTTTTAATAAAACAAGAGGCAACATGTCTTCAAACTGGCATTTAATGGGTTAAAATCCCGAAAACTAATAAACATTTGATAGGTTTGAGCAGAACTGAAGTGGTTTAAGAGATTTATGCAAAAAAAGCAGAAAAAAATATTGATATATGATGATTTTATAGCATTTTCTTTGTGTGTCCTTTTTTGGACGCGAGGAACCCCAGAGGGTACAAAATGTGTTACCACTGTATAATAGACCTGTAACAGTAACTGACATTAGATTTTAAAAATATGTCAAAAAAGACACTTTCTTGCAGAAATCCATACCTTGAGCTGTAACACAGCCAAAATGATCAGCAAATCAAAAAAGAAAAGTGAATAAAATGTCCAAAAAAGGACAGAGGGACACCTGAGGGTTAATAAATCCCATGAACCGCTATTTAAATTACCACTATTATGGTTTTTTCTGTGCTAAATTTAACATTACTGGGGAGGAGAGCAACGCGACTAGAAGTGACAGCGAGAGAGGGCTAGTAGCTTCTCCTCTCCTCTGTCTCAGCGGAGACCGTCACAACTTCATTCAGTCTTTTAACAAAACAAAAAAAAAAGCAACGAAGGAAGCAGTAAATGGACTTACATATTTAAGACCTAACTAAATGTAAAGCTAGCAGAGCTTGGAGAGTTGCTTATCTGGTTGCTAGGCGCACGCAGGCACACACACAGGTCAGGAGCTGCCGTTGCCATGGCAATGTGAAAATCTGCCCAGAATTTGGCTTCTACATGGCTTCAAACAACTGCAAATTATGAGAAAACCGTTACTTC
>NW_019524945.1:218371-240899 GCF_002814215.2 Seriola lalandi dorsalis
TATATCTACAACACATTACAAGACAACTGTTGATTTGTCCTCTAATAACTCTGCCCATTTTGCATAAGTTTATCAGGTCTTCTTAACAATATGTTGCTATCTGTAACCAGATTATAGTTCATGCCTTTATGACAGCTCACTATTTGCTTCAAGTTAAAAATAAATGCCATGTCCTCTCTCTTGCTCTTCTTTCTGCCTCTGTCTTTCTGTCTGTCTTTCTCTCTCTCTCTCACACACGCATACACACGCACGCACGCACGCACACACACACACACACACACACACACACACACACACACACACACACACACACACAAAACAACAACAGTCATTCCACTCATCTATTCACCCTTTAAATCCCTTTCGAGAAGAACTGCTTTTGTGTTGTTGCGCTTCTGCTGTGTTCCATTTCTGCCTGTTTAAGTCACTTATTGTCTCAAAATAGGGGCTGTTTGAACTATGTAAAAAACATCATAACCAATAAGTGATAACTATTTACAAAAGTAATAGTAAATCTTAAAAGAGACAGGCCCAAAAGTTAGCATCAACCGACTTGATGCACACATTGCTTGGATCACTATAACAACTGGTTGTATACAAATTTTTGTAGACAGATTAAATTTAATTATAAATGAGCCTACTTCTTGACTGCTTTCAAGAATAAACTTTGTTTGAATGGTTTAACTAATATTTGCTTGGAGTTTAATGAAGTCTGTTCAGTGCACACTATACCTGCAACACATAACAGACAGTGAACAGACAGTGAACTGACATAAAAATATTATGGTAAGCCTTTACAATACACGAACATTGTTGTTATAGAGAACACCATGATGTTGGTAACATATAAAAACCTTTAAGCAAAACAGAGACATCATAGTCCAAGACACCATAGTCAAGACCTCTCTGAAATTTTACAATGTGTCATCCATTATATTTATGTACTCTGCTGTGACTGAAGATGGCTTTCATGTCATGATGGTTTCTGAATACCAACATATTCAACATACCTTCATAATAGTATTATGAAGGTATGTTGAATATTTTGAGCCTGGTTGAATTTCAATATAAGTTTAAACTGCAGCACAGACCTTGATTTAACCTTAAAATTAAATGTTTTCAAAATTGTATGCAAGATCATAAATTGTTTCACCTCATTTACAGTAAACTGACTGAAGCTTAAGGCTACTGAAGTCAGATGATTTAAATTTTCAATTACGGGTATCAAGATGTCCATACATAAGCTAACTGCATTTCCTACAATGAATATCTAACAGTTGTACCTGAATTCCAGGTTTCTAGTGTAATAGCCTGACATTACAGATCTGGCTGTGGGGCTCTATACATCTGACAGTAGATGAGAACAAGAAGAGAGGTATCCTTACCACAGACACTCCTGGACCGTCCTCACTCCCTGTTTACCATATAAAGATGCTACAGAGGAGAAAAGTCATGTTATCTGGATGAGGAAGCAAATGGGGCATGTGAGCCCTAAATGATACAAGCAGAGAAGGAAACATTTGCAAAGGAGGAAGGCAGTGCACATGGAAACATCTCCTTGAATTCCTACTGGTTAAATGTCAGTACATTATGTTCAGGCCTGGTATCAAGGCTCCTGGAGCTATATTAGGCAAGTGTTTCTCTCTGTCTCTGTCATCCCCCTCTCTCTGTCTTTTTTCTTTCAGAGGGTGTTTGGGTTTTGGCAGTTGCCTCTACCTCCCTCTCCCAGACTGGGACTCCATTAGATGCTGGCATGATGTCAAGAACAAAGTAGTCTTTTTCCGTTTGTACTGCCATACTTACTACATACATGTTTTTTAAGGCACGGGCCATTTTTGTCAAAATACATATATAAAAATAACTACTCTGATACCCAGTGAACCAGCAGGTATTTCTTTGAGAGATTTTTCTTTGTCTAGCTAAATTTGATGTAATAACTGATGCCAGTTGTGTTCTGGTCCACAGTGCACTGCTCTTTTGAAGTACTCTTCATTTGTTCCTACATAAGAACAGACACAAATGCAGAGGTAGAGGTTTTTATTTTTCAGTAAAAGTAAACCTTTTCCCTCACCACGTTTGTTTTGGTTATATGTCATGCATGGGCGTAGCTTTGCATATGGATGGTAGGGATATGTCCCCACCAATGTTTTGGGACGACAGCATTGTCCCTACCAATATTTGAGCGATCTTGTTCATACTATGTTTGGAGTGAAGTCATATTAGATAATTCCGATGTGCCCTCTTCCGCAGGCTAAGTCTCCAGGATGACTGATTTAGGTATGCTAGCGTTGCTAGACTATCTGGAGGCTCATGTAATATAAAAATATCGCTCTCACTGCCAGACACGGAGGGGCTGAGAGTGTATCAGTGTGCTAACAACTGTAACTTGTCAGTCCTGTCAATCCATACCTCAAACATGGGTGAAATTTCAGATGACTCTCTTTCCTCTATTGCCTGAACTGCACAGCATGCATAACTTAATTTTGTCCATACCAACATATTTTGTACATGGTAGTATAATGCTACCAAAAAAGAGACATCAGGAGCTTTTTCACCACAGAAAGCATATGTAATAGGTATTAAACTAACCGGCCAGCAGCTACATTGATTTAAAATGAAAACCTGCTGTCACCAGCATTACATTATTAGATTGTTGATACTGATGTAAAATACTGCTGAATTAGCAGTTGTAGCTGGTCAAGGTGGAGCTAGTTTCAAATGTGAAATCAAGGAGAAAAGAGTAACTGCAAAACTGGTAGGCAAGTCTTTTCCATTAACAGGTAATTTCCTAAAGATAACTTTCTTTTAGTCTTTCATCTGTTACTTTGTATAGTTTATGTTAATAAACCATTTGGTTGATAACATTAAAAAGTCCTATTTGTTTTGGAGGGGTGGCAGGGCCGTGGTGTCCCTAACAATATTGAAACCAATCCTACAATGCTGATGTCATGTGAACCTTAAACATCACCTCCAGACATATTTTGAGACATAAACTACATATATAAATTCCTAAAATGGCATCTATTACTTCTTCATTGTTGAAAAATCCAGAATCCTATGCTAGGACCAAGATGTCTGCTATTTCACTGAAAAGTCCATTCTGCACGTGCGCTGCTGGTTTGAAGTTTCCACATCACACTTGTGTAAGTTGCATACTGGACCACAGTTTGCTCCAAACTAGTAGTGATGTCAAAAAACCTGCCTGTAGCATTCTAGTGTCAAACTCTGCACATACATCATTCTGCACAGTGAAGATAAAAGATCCAAATGATATAAGAAAAACACATTTGTGACTCGAGGGGTCTACATATACAACCCAGTATCACAGCAATTCGTTAAATAATATAGTCATGAAATGTAAAGGAGATGTCAGCAAAAGATGATGCAGAATGGGCCAACATCCATGACAATGCTATGGAAGTTAACATCGCTAAGGCCCTGTTCAGACCTGGCATTAACATGTGTCTTCAGTGATCTGACCACAAGTGGTAAATGGTAAATGGACTTGCACTTATATAGCACTTTTCTACTCTTACTATCCACTCAAAGCGCTTTACAATCCTTGCCACGTTCATCCATTCACTCACATTCATACATCACACTCATATAGTCACAGTCATACAATGATGGGACAGCCATCAAGGGCAATGTGGGGTTCAGTATCTTGCCCAAGGATACTTCGACATGTGGCCCGGAGGAGCCGGGAGTGGAACCACCGCCTTCTAACTAGTGGACGACCCGCTCTACCTCCTGAGCCACAGCTTCCCCAAGTGGTCAGCTTTAAGTACAGTGGTTCACACCTGGCACATTTGTGGCCCATGTGCAAATTTATGTATCACTCTTGACATAATTTGGTTAAAGTAAAGTAAAAGAATATTTCACAGACAGCACGAGTAACTGAGAAACACATTAGTTGTTTTATATTATGCCATCATTGATTCAACAAAACCAGCAGTTCCTTTGTCCTCTCTTTCCTCTTCTTGGCTTACAGTCTCTCTTCTCGCCCTGGGTTCCTCATGAACAACACCTTTCCCTCTTGGCTCTTCAAGGAGCAACACGGCTCAGCACTGCTACCTGACACAACAGCTCTCTTGTAAGCCTGTTTACAGCAGACTGCAGCAATCTTTCCCACTCTGCTCCAGCACCTGGAGCCACAGCAGAGTTAGCATGGACTAGCTTACCCTGTAAGAAGAACAAAGGAGAAACCAATGGCCTCCTCTGCAACACAGAAGCCACACAGCCAGACAGGACTTCACTCCATCAGGAAGCTCACAACTCATTGGACTTTACATGCAAAATTGTATAGAACCTCTCTCTCTTTTGTTCCAAGGACTGGGTAACATTAATTGGGCCTAACCTCACCTTGCACAGCATAGCACAGCACAACTAAGCAGAGGACTCTTAACCTTGTCAATGTACATGTACATGTTGGGCAATATATCCACTTAGCTTGATGGATGTAATTTTTGCTTAGACCATTTTGAATCGACCATATTGCCTTTGTCTGTGTCCCCACACACACACACACACACACACACACCTGTATTTGGAAGGTTAGACATCGTATGTTTTAGTTTACATTGTAAATACATTTCTTTAAGTATAATTACTGGTGTGTTTAATGTTGTACAAGTGTGAATATTGATAACCTCTACTAAGTAGAACTTACAAGTGCTTCAACTTTTACTTACTATTAATATTGTAATTTGGTTATAGTTATTAAGTTAATTATTAATTAGAGTTCCAGATAAGTAGTAACAAATGAGACTGTACAAATATTGGCTATCTGTTCTTGTTACAGAATGGTGCCCCATAGACTTCAATTCATTTTAAAGTTACTAATCAATATATTTCTCATATTAATATCTTAATAATTTGATAACCAAAAATTGATAAACCACAGATGCCCCAACAAAATGGTGCATTGTGTGTGAAGCCAAGTACAAATGCCCAACAGTAATGAATTAAGGGTCTGAATATTTTAAATGCCATTTGACAAACTTCAAATGGGTTGCCATCTGCCTTTTATTTGAGTAAATAACAACAGTAAGTGATTCAAATCCGAGTAAATCAAAGAGTAACTTTAGCTCTGTTGAAACTGAGACCAGACTTACCCTTGCAGGCATGCAGCTGGCCACCAAAATTGTTACAATATCTAATCTTGGATGGATGTTAAATTTTGGTTAGAAATGAAAACTGATTTGATGTCAAATTCCAATGTTGGCAACTGACATTGTGATATTAAGCATTGGGTTTTGCCCATGATTAGAATGTCAGTACCTTATATGTCAAGATGGTGTTGGCATGTGTGTGTGCTAGGTGTGGCCTTCCACTTTCCTCCATCCAATCCACCTGCATCCGCTACTGCAGTGTTTAAACTCTGGCTCTTCACTCCACTCTTTGCCAGATTGTCCATTCACCTATGTGGTCTACCATTGCCTGCCTTCCTTTTTTCCTGCCTTGCCATGTTGTGTCTAGAATCTCCAGCTCAAGAACCGGCACACAGTCTACCCAGCCTCTGCCAACAACCCGTGGCTCAGCTATTTGTTCTACTACCTGTCTCACTTTCCAACCACTCCAGCCCATTCCCCAAACCATCTTTACAAAAATCCTACAATAAACAATCTTTTTGATCTGTGGAAATATCTCTGTGTCTGAGAACTTTATTGAGTCATAACAGATTCTCTTAAATCATTCATAGATTTCACTTAACAACAAATTTGTTGGTAGGAGTGCTTCTTGCATGAGGTCCATTGAATTGTACAAAGTGCATTAATGGTACACGCTTTAGACAGTCTCTCCTCAGATATTCATGGTGTTGCACTAGCAAGTACATATGAAAAGGGAATATAATTTCTAGAAAACAGCATTGATTTGGTGAGAGGTCTATGCTTGAGTGGTCACATAACACTTCAAGAAATGGGTCTGCTGTACATGGAGCTCATTATCATTTACTTTATTGCTGTGTGCAGCTTGTCTAAGCATTGCTTTGGACCTCAGTGACAGCTTAAATGGCTGAAAATGCTGCTCAAAAATTCTTATGCATTCATACTTCTTAATGTCGGTAAGTGCTGCCTCCATTAAACAGACATATACTCACACTCTAAAGTCTTATTCTGAGAAAGGATATTGCCTAGTCCTGCCTACTTTGTTTTCACATTACCAACTAACTATATCAAAGCATATGGAAGCATTACAACCTTTAAAAATGTGAGGATTGAGCAAGGAGTTCTTATGATGAAAAAGCAATGTCTGGATAATTGATATTGACTTAAAAGTTAAACTTGAAGCCCTTTGCAAACACATAAACTTATACTGAGAACACAAATTTGTATGTTAGTTCCTCTTTGAAACCCCAGATATTACCTTATGGAATCACTTACCACCAATTTGGGCTGCGGTTGTGGAGAATTCCTCAGTGCCAAAGCAGGACAAGCCACAGAAAAGAAAAAGACTGAAGATCAACTGTATGAGGCAAACTGTCAGCACAATGGAAGATAAAGTAGCTGTGCTCACAGAAGACAAAAATGTCTCATTTTTAGATCAGCAAATAAGATGTCCTTTGCCAAGGAGGACATAGTAAAATCTCACATGTGTGTGCAGGTACTATATAAGTGTATGTGTTGGGGCAATTAGATTGGCTCCATGGTTTCATTTCAATTTCATGGTGTACCCAGACTCTAGATTTCCAGTCTACATGTGCTTTGTGGACTTGGACTATGGACTAAGGACTATAAGAAAGTAATTGTTTTGTATACAACTTTGATTTTAGTATCAGTAATGCCTTAGGAGGACGTCCAACCTTGAGGTGAGCAGGACACAGAGGTATCAATTATACAGATTTTAACCTTGGGTGCCTCAGCTGAAGAATGTTTCGAAGGGCTCACAGGGAACTAGTAGTGACAGCCAAGAGGCCCCACAGATGTGAGGGTCTCTGGATCAACATTAGCTAGTCACACACATCTGAGAGTTTGAAGCAGTTGAGATGAGGGTCAGCATGTCTGAGTCTGAGGCCATGGTTCTCTGCCGGAAATGCTCTCTGTTGGTTGGGATAGAGTTTCTGCCCCAAGTGAAGAAGCTTAAGTATATTGGGGTCTTGTTCACAAGTGAGATAGGATGGAGCGGGAGATTGACAGATGGATTGGTACAGCATCAGCAGCAAAGGGGGTGTTATCTTTGTTACAACCATCACATATGGTCATGAGCTTTGGGTAGTGACCGAAAGAATGAGATTCTGGATACAAATAGCTCAAATGAGTTTCCTTCGTAGGGGGCTGGGCTCAACCATAGAGATAAGCTAAGGAGCTCTGACATCCGAGCTCTGGATTGGAGCTGCTGCTCCTTCATGTAGTAAGGAGCCAGTTGAAATGATTCAGGCATCCGATTAGGATGACTCCTTGACGCCTTCCATGGAGGTCTTCCAGGCACGTCCAACTGGTAGGAGATCTTGGGGTAGGACCCATAATATGCTGGACAGATTATTTATTTTATCTGGCCCGGGAATGCCCCCAGGAGGAGATGAAAAATGTTGCTGGGGAGAGGGACGTATAGAGAACTTTGCTTAACCTGCTACTACCGTGACCCAACCTCAGATAAGTGGCAGAAAATGGAGGGATGGATGGTGTGTCTAGACTGGCGGACAAGGCAGACAGATTCCTTGTGTACGAGATAAAGAGTTGTCAAAGAGACTGCAGCTCATGAAAGACCTCATAATGGTTAGCTGTACAGATGGTCAGACAAGCTGAGGATGTGGCAAAAAAAAATTGTCAGCAGGGGGAGCCATCGCACAGCATCCAGAAAGTGAACCAGCATAAAAGACAATTTGGCACCCTCCCCTATTAAGGTTACAGGTTTAAAGGGGAAAAGATGAGTTGTTCATGAATGTATGGTTACCTTTCCTTGATTATCTACCAGCAGACTTGAAAAACTTACTTTTAAGGGGAACGCTCCTGTCACAGTGGAAGACACCTCTCATAATCCCAATCATCGGACACACATGATATGGTTACTGATGACTTGTTGCTCCAAATTATCATGCGTAGAGCAGACCGGAGAACATTTTTTGTTTAACCTCATTTGATTAATCAGCATATTCATCTGATGTCATTTTTTTCTTCATTATTTACTTATTTTTGCTTTATTACCATTAACTAATCTCATTTAAGTATTGTCAATATTTATTTAGTTAGTTAGTTTATTTTAGTTTTATTCTATTTATTTATTTACTCATTTGTTATTTTTATTTTTTTCTCTGTCTTCTGTTGGGTGTGCTGTACAGCTGTCTGGGGTGGGGGTATTGTATGTTGTTCTGGTTGTTTAAACTCAATAAAAAGTATCTAAAAAAAAAGGCAAAGGAACATATAGGGCAGGGAGATATGAAAGAAAAGAAAGCAAACCAAAAAAAATTTGAGGACAGTGGTGGACGATAGCTGCAGAGTACCATTGCCCATAATACCCAAAGTTAGGAGGAACTTAGACGGATGGAGGCCCTGGGCATGATTGAGAGAGTCACACAACCAACTGACTGGTGCAGTCCAATGGTGCCAGCCATGAACGCAAAAGGGAAAGTGCACATCTGCATTGACCTGAGCTAACAGAGATATTTGCTCCCAACTATCGAGGAAGTCTTAGCAAAACTAGCAGGGGCCAAAGTCTCTTCTACTCCCTTGATGCTATGTGAACTCCATTATGAGCACTTTACCTGCATCCAGGTAGAAGCTGGATGAGATCGGGAGAGCCACACTCACTGACAGTTAACTACAAGCAGTAGTAAAGCTGAAAAGGCCAGGCCATATAAAGCTAGCCATTTACACGCCTCAACAAGAGACTACTACCACCACTGAGGGATGCTCTCAGAGGATTACAGGTTAGTCAGTAGAGCAAGCTGCACAGTTATCCCTCAGTCAACGGGATATCTATGTGGGGCACCAGGGCCTCTCCAAATGCAGGGAGAGGGCACAAGGATCTGTGTGGTGAACAGACTGCAGAGATGTGAGTTCTGTTGTGAAGCTGAAGCAACACAGAGGAAAGAACCACTAAAACCAACCCCTTTGTCAGATAGGCCCTGGCAGAGGGTTGGGACTGACTTATGTGAACACAGAGGAAAAAACTACTGACTATTTCTCTCGGTACTCCATGATGGTGGAACTAACTGTTAAAACAGCAGACCAAGTGGTGGCAAAATTGAAGGTGACATTCGTCAGTTATTGGATCCCTGACACAGTCTGTTAAGATAGTGGCCCACAATTTTCAAAGGAAACCTTCAAACGACGTAGTCAGAGGTTGTGACTTTGCACACAAAACATCCAGCCCACACAGCCCATCTTGGCATTGACAGGCAGAACGGGCTGTGCAGATGGCAAAAAGAGTCCTGCAGCAGAAGGATCTACTGCTGGCCCTTCAGGCCAGACCTCTCTCTCAACCGACAGAGGGACACTGCAGAGCAGGAGTGGTAGGCCTTTTATTTCAACCAGGGAGACAGGCAACAGGGTCTTGGTGAAACTGGACTCAGAGAAATGGTGGACTACTCCATCACTGGTGCAGCAAGAGAGCTCCACTCATCAATTGTTTGTGGTCCACTCCCCAGCAGGGGTAGAAAAGAGGGGGAACCATCAGCGCCTGAATACTGTCTATCAAGAGACTGAGATGGGCAGGCCAGCTGGACCGCAGACTTAACCAAACCCAGTCATTTACTGTAAGCAGACACTGAACACACCACCTCAGCTAAAACAGACTCCCAAAGGACTGACAATCACCAGACTGGGAAGGGTCTGTAAGCCTGTTGAAAAGTTAGATTTGTAATGGTTGCATTGTGTGTGTGTTTAACTATACTTCACATGCAGAGATTTGTTGAAAACTATTTAGACCAGATGTCAAACTTAGATAGTTAATCATGGTACAGAGTGATCTTCAGTTAGAATAAAAAGGGGGAGGTGACAAGGATGTATGTAGGAGTGAAGCATCTTCACTAATAGAACAGCTTTGTGTAGAACTGGGACTGTGCTGAGCGTTCGGATTGGCTGGGGTTTCAAGAAAGTAAGTCGTTTTACAGGAAGCATACACAGGGTGTGTATATTGATCATGTGTTGTCTGCTCTGCAGTGTTGCTCATTAAAATAAGTAAACTGAACACAAAGGCTCTTGTTATTTGAAAGCGTCCCATTGACCAAAACGGGGGCTTGTAAGGGGAGAGGAAAGCATCTTAATTCCGAGGTTTGCTCATGCACATTAAGGATAATCCTGGGATCTTTGAGTGGTGATTAGTTATAGCCAAAGTGTGCCTGTCAATCTGTCATTGATTCAGTTATGAGATTGGATGCATCATGTATCATGCATCATGCATCATGCACATGTGCTGATGTGTGTGTAACCTAGCTGCTGGCTCCTTGGTTCTGCTTGCCTATTTGTAAAAGAGAGCACCACTGCTGTATAGCAAAAAGTACCAGAGCTTCAGGGGTCACCAGATTAATTCATGTACCAGTTAGCCTGTTAGAATGTTAGCCTGTGGATACTATTTCTGCTGGCTCCAGAGTTTGATGAGGCTGCTTGCTGCAGTTTGGTTAGACAACTATTAGTGCCTGTTAGTGTTGATCTTTGTTTTGAATTTTAATTTAAAGTTGACCTATTATGGCCATTTTTAGTGTTCATCATTTTATTCTTGGTGTCTGCTAAAAATATATTTACAAGCTATAATGTTCCAAAAAGATATTATATTCTTCTTTTCTTCTGTACATCTTATACTGTAATCTATTCACCCTCTGTGTGAAATGCTCTGTTAGAGCTCAGGGCTCTTTAAGGCCCCCCTCCTCCCTCTGAAGCTGACCAATCAGAGCCCAGTGCGCTCTGATTGAACAAGAAGATAATGGACCCGATCGACCTCCACAATCTGGACTGGAGCAGGAAAACAAGCAAACCCACTGTCAGACAGAGGCAGAAATAATGGAGGGATAGACAGAAAGTCGTACACCACTTTACACCACTTCACCGTCCTGCTGGTTTATGATGCTGGTAAATCTGAATTGATTAAACGCTTGTGCTCATAGTAACTGAAAAATGAACTGAGCAGTTAAATTGTGGATAATTTATCCATGCTTATGAGGTATAGCATGTCAGTATTGACGAATATTTCAGCATTTATATCTTTGCTATGCTGCTTCTTACTAACGTGATCAGGTAGCCAGCAACATGGTTAGACATCACAGATCCACAATAATAATTCAGACTGACAGGCTCTGTACATGAGTCCCTCATCTGCCATGTTAAGTGAGAACTACAGAGGTAACCACTGTGAAAATGAAGCGTCTAACTGTGTACAGTTTTTGAAGCAGTCCTCCTTGAAGTGCAGGGTGCATACTATAATGTTTGGATCAGTGGAGGGAACTGTAGAAGAAATAAAGGAGATTTCTCCAGGCATTTAAGAACACTGGAGAAAATTGAGTTTTGGTCTGACAGAGTTAACCCCTGTGGTGTGAACTTTGAGCCTTGTGACTCTGTTGACCATTTACATGCACAGAAAGCTAAATAACATACTATAGGAAAGGGAAAACTCAGAAAAGTATTAAGGAACTATTGTGCTTATGCTGACTTTTCCCTTTAAATATTTTTAACATTTCCAATAGGTAATGTTTATTTATTTTCTCTGAAAAATAATAAACAAGTAGCATCCACATGAAAACATATTTTTTGTCTTAGATAGCAACTGAGAGAGAGGATGGAAAGCCACGAGTCGCCCCTTGTAGCATACAGCTTAATATTTTTGGATGATAATGACAAACTAGAGATTCCTGGAGAAATTTTGAATGGGCCTTCTGCTTAGTGTATGTATTTCACTCTTCACATTTCAATCTGTACAAAAAATGTTACTCTCAGTTTTATTCATGTCATAGAGCCTTATTCTGACCCTGACCTCAGTCACTGCAGATGTCCCTCAAGAAGCCATATGAAGCTGTCACGACTAGCCAAAATAAAGTCACACTGATGGTGTCAAACCCAAATTTGTCCCCACATCCATAGCAAGACATGTATACACACATATACATGCCCTAATGGAAGCTGATCTACAATAAAGCTATACCATTATATCCCCATATAGAGATGGGGTGTGTCAGTAAATGCCTGTGCTTCTGTATTTGGCAGTATAAATTGCATAAAGTGTTGTACAACAGAGCCAATAATTTTCTCTTACTATGTTGAGACTCTTATTTTGAAGGTGAATATCAAAAAAGTAAGATTGTGTTTGTGTGTGTCCTGTGTGTCTGGCAGTAAAGCTGTCTACCATAGAACCTCCAAAAAGCTTGTGTTACCAGGTTGAGACACTAACACAGTTAATATATATGATGGTGATGGTGTTTGTGTCTTTCAATGTATGTGTGTGCGTGGTGTTGGGAACTGCCAAAGCTTAACCTTCACAGCCCTTTGAAGTTCTCTAGACTGGCCAAAAATGACTTCACAATAATGGTTTTTAAACAAAATTACCCTCACAATTATAGAAAGACATGTACACACATGCAAAGAACCACACATCAACACACACACACAAGTACACGCAAACATACCGTGTTGATCTACTTTAGAATTGCTCTCATACCTGACTTAAAAGGCGAAGAGTTAATAAGTCTAATTGGCCAATCTGAACCAGTCTTGCCCATTTCTGCCCAATAACTAACACTGGGTCAGACACTGGTTGCCCCTGCGACTGTGACCACCAGGGGGAGGAGGAAAACACAAACACATAATCCCCTCTGCTTCCCTAGGCAGACAACAGCTTTTAAGATGAAACTTGTGTTTGAAAATGGGATATCGGTCCCCATGTAAAGAGGAGTGGATTGCAATTGTGAAAGAAATATATGATTTGGAAAAACTGACTTTTTCCTTGAACTTGTGCATGGACAAATTCACTATGTTCTGGAGGAAATAGACAGCTCATGTTGAATAAGTGACACTTACAACAGGAGACAGTTAATAACAACTAATAATGTGCTCTGTTTCATTCTTTCTTTTTTCTTTCTTTTTTGCTTGAGTACAGTGCCCCCTACTGTCCTATTTGATGTGCTCTCTCAGTGTTGTTGGGCACTAGTGTGAGAATGTTTCTGTCCTGTTTTGATATGAAGGATAGACTATGGACAAATGGATCAAATACGACTGAAATATCTCTAAACCCTGGACCTACCTCTTGAAATGTACACATTGTTACTATGATTCCTCTCTCCCTGTGTAACAATATATATGCGTATGTATATTTTTCCATCTGTGCCTTTTTTTTCTTGTTCCTTTTCTTGTTCTTTTCCTTTCTTTCTCTCTTTCTAAGTATACTGAAAAATGACTTCATAAAAATAAAGTTAAAAAAAAAAAAGAAAATGGGATATCGGAAGGAAAACTACAAGTCCTATTGAAAATATCACTTGACCACAATGCTAAAATGGTTGAAAAAGAAGCTCATATTAATTGAAGTACAGTGCTTTGAAAAATTTGATGCCAAAATTACGATTTTTTTATAAGGTGAATATCCAGGGGTGGAAATGGTTTGTGCGTCTGTCAATATATGTGTGTACATATATGTGTACAAAAATGGGTTCTTAAAGAAATTGTCTTCACAATCATAGAAACACACACACGTACACAGTGCTGATTTGCCTTATAGATGCTCTCATACTTGAGAGTAATAAGGGTAAGAGTTAATGAGCCTGATTAGCCGATAAGAATCAGCTTTGTCTATTTCTCCCCAGATACCGCTAAGTACTGTGTGTGTGTGTGTGTGTGTGTGTGTGTGTGTGTGTGTGTGTGTGTGTGTGTGTGTGTGTGAGAGAGAGAGAGAGAGAGAGAGAGATAGACTGGCTATAAGTGTGTTGCTATGTTTATAAACATCACAGAGATCAAAAAGCCTCTTAACCAGCTTTTTCGAACCCCTGTGTCTTGCTGGAAGACAGAGCTGACACAGAGTTCAGTGAGATTTTCTCTGTGCTAAGGTAGACACATTCTATGAAACAGGACAAATTTGTCTAATACCAAGGAAGCCATGATGTGTGAAGACTATATATGGCTGTAAGGACGAGTAACACAGAATTTTTTTCAGAGGAGTTCTAGATTTTTTCCCACTCTAGCAATGATGTCATCCACTCTAGCCCTGAATATTCCACGCAATACACACCCAGTATAGACTCAAAAATAATCCCAAAAAAACATAAAACTAAGACTGTGATAAATCACAAATTGTTAAAGATATTACAAAGTTGAACACCAGTTAAATAGCTGAAAGGCTTGTGTATAGTTTAAAGTTTGAATGAAGTCTGTAGCTGAAAGTATGTTGAAGTAGTTGACGTTCAAAGAGGCTGAAGTTTTCAAGGATTTGAACATCATCTCAATTTATTTGAATGGCAAAAAAATGTCATAAAAAGCTTAATATTTCAAAAATTATTAATAATACAAATGAGAAAAGCCATAGCAGAAATTTCCTGAAGAAGCCACATGTTTTGATATTCGGACGGTCTTTGTAGCACAAAGTATGAAGGAGTAGTTAGATGCCACAGAAGAAAAATAGTGTGAATAATGTGAATGCTGACCCATTCTCACTAATAAAGATTTGGATAACAATTCAATGCAGTGCTGAAGTAGCTGAAACAACTTCTGAGGCAATGCCGAAGTAGCTGAAGATTAAAAGCAAAACTGCACAAATCTCTACAACAATGTACAAAATGTACAAAACAGAAAAACATGTAAGTTGAAAGCTAAATGGTCTAAAATGCATGAAAAACGCCTCAGAAAGAAGAAATGTACAAGCAAAACTTCTATTGTCACTAATGAAGGAGATTTCTGACACAATGTTAAAATAGTTTATAGCATATTTACCGAAGTACAGTGCCAAAATGTTAAACTGAAGGAGCTGAAGTCTATTAGATGCAAAAGCTGAGAGCTGATACATGTTGTTGAAATAGTCAAAAGCCAAATTATTTACTGAAGGTAAAAGGTGGAAGAAGGAATAAAATGCCTTAAAACTGTGAAAGGAATCATTTGTATTAGTAACAGAAACATTAACTGCATCCTAAACAGTAGAAAGTGTATTCTTTTAAACGTTACGCTAGACAAAAATTGGTCTCAGCTATGAAGTTTTAAAATTTTGTAAATACAGTCAAATCTGACCTGTCTATGATTGTGAGGACAAAATTGTCCTCACAATCATAGAAAGACATGAACATAAACACACAAACAACTACACAACCAGTGATGTAGCCTATGTGATACGCAGGTGTATGCCATATATCCACGAAGAAAGCTCCAGAATTTTTGTTTCCTTAATCACTTAAAAATGCCCAAGGATACATAACAACATATTTTCGAGACAGAACTTACAATTCAGCAATTTGCTTTTGTACAGAACTGGTTGGGAGATCTGACAATAAACTGAACAAACGCGTGTCGCAATGTCCCGCCAGCAGCACCATCTAATTTATTATACGTCATGAGTAATAGACTATCACACTAAAGGTTGCTGTGCATACAGATGTGGATAGACAAGAGCAGCTCTGGTTAGTGAGCAGAACTGTGTGCCTAAAGACAGCAGACATCACTGAAAATGTAATGAACATCACAATCCTCTTCACTGAAGTGACAACAACACTGCATACAGCGAGAGAGAGGGAGAGAGAGAGAAGCTAGTGCTAACTGCTAAGCTTAAGTAACTAGCAGATTTGAACAACATGTAAAAAACTCCTGTGTTTGTGAAAGTCACTAAAAGGAGCAGAGAGCTCTGAGTGCTGGAGCAGAATTAGTGTAAGTTTAAATGTAAAGCAAGTAGTTAGACAATCCTAAAGGAGTTTTAAATCGAAAAAAAACACAAAAAAAAAACAACTGGACTTGATTATTTGTCTGGGAAGACCAGGACCTGGTCCAGGACCAGTCCCAGCCTGGTTAGATGCGTACATGAACTGATGAAGCCTCTTGGATGAGAGGTGAAACGTCTTCCCAGACAAATAATCAAGTCCAGTTGTTTTTTCGATTTAAAACTCCTTTAGGATACTATGACCTGGACAAATGAGAATATGCACAGGATAGTTAAACACTGTGATGAAGAAAACAGCATCGTAAACTGTGTTCAGACAGAGCAGCAATAAACTCTATTAGTAACAGAAACTCCAGTGACTGGAGAGTAGACACCAAGCTGACTTCAGCACGTCCACTGGCTGTTGAATCAGTATTTTGACAACTGTTACAGTTTTCACAAAATCATAGTTTGTGTCATTTTTAGACCGTTTCTGATTTTATAATGGGTGTGTATTGCTAGGAATGTTCAGAGCTAGAGTGGATGACATGACACGCACTCTAAGTGCCATCCCTGAAAATTTTCCTTAAAAAAAAAATCTGAAAAAATCTTTTAAATCCCACAATTTCCAACCTTCATTGACAATTTTTAAGACAAATCTGTAGAAAACTGAGATTTTTTCGTGTATCACCCAGTTTTGGTCTCATTCTGATATGCTGTACAGTTTTTGAGGAAATCCCCCGAAAGTGCAGAGAGGACTGTCCAAAGCTCCCATATATGCCCGTGTCAAAGCTCTGAGGCTCTGAAGCTTTTGCCCTCAGTTTCAAAACCGTGACAAAACCTCCACCCTAAACTGTAGGTACACATTTATGATATCAGTCTTTTTATTGAGGCATTGGGACGGCCATGGTGAGGTGATCTTTTCAATGGCACTTGTAGCTTCCCTCCGATATCCCATTTTCAAACACAAGTTTCATCTTAAAAGCTGTTGTCTGCCTAGGGAGACGGAGGAGATTGTGTGTGTGTGTGTGTGTGTGTGTGTGTGTGTGTGTTTTCCTCCTCCCCCTGGTGGCCACAGTCGACATAGCAACCAGTGTCTCAGCAGGTGGTACTGATAGTTACTGGAGAGAAATGGGCAAAGCTGATCGGCTAATTAGACTCATTATCTCTGCAATTGCATGTACTTATGTTTGTGTGTTGATGTGTGGTGCTTTGCGCATGTGTACATGTCTTTTTCTATAATTGTGAGGACAATTTTGTATAAAAACAATTATTGTGAGGTCATTTTTTTCAGTCCTGACAACTTCAAAGGGCTGTTTGAAGGTTAAGCTTTAGCAGTTCCCAACACTGTGCACACACATACATTGAAAGACACACAAACACCATTACCACCTTATGCATATTAATTGTATAAGTGTCTCAACCTGGTAGCACAAGCTTTTTGGAGGCTCTATTGTAGACAGCTCTATTGCCACACACAACAATACATATATGCACATTGACAAACACACACAAACACCTTACTTGACTTTACCCACTAGGATGCAGTGGGAGGTTGACAGATAGATCGGTGCAGTGTCTGCACTAAAGCAGACATTGTGCTGGTCCATTGTGGTGTTGAGGTAACAGGGTCAGAAGGCAAAGCTCTCGATTTACCAGTCGATCTACATTCTGACCCTCACATGAGCTTTGTATTGTGACCATAAGAATGAGATTGGAAGTTTCCTCTGCAGCGTGGCTGGAGGGATCTCGTAGTAGAGCTGATGCTCCTTTGCATCGAAAGGAACCAGTTAAGGTGGTTCCGGCATCTGATTGGGATGCCTCCTGGGCATTTTGCACTGAAGGTCTTGAGGACCCTTAAAGTGTTTTGTTTTATTGCCTACCATTGAGATTGAGTTAGTGGTAAAAACAGATATCGACCCTTTTATCAATATTATAAAATAATTCAGCCACAAGAACACAGTATGATCATCCAGTGGTTATGCTGAAGGGTTATCTTATTCCAGATTTATTGTTGTGCAACAGAATGACCAGCCATCCATGCTACCTGCTTTGCATGCTGTTTGAATGGGCTTGGCTCAGGGAAAGTTCAATAATAGACACTGTTCAACAACAGCAATCATACATTCATATTAATTTTCACTCTCATCAATTGAGAAAGTAGGGTTATAAAAAGGTGTTTAGTACAAAAGCATTAAACATTGATTTATTAGACTGTTATTAAACTGTATATTTGACTGCACAAAAGCTACTATACATACTATACATGAAAACTACTGTATGTCTGCATTTTTTTATCCAGTACTTACTGTGACATACTACATGCAATCAAAGCATTACGCATTATTTTTCTACGCCGCTGTTTTAGCAGGCCAAGCTCTCAGCTGATCATGACTTAACTCGAACACCTCGTCTCATTCCATTCTACTCATTAAAAAAATGACAACAATGCTACAGAAGTGCTCTTAACCACTCACCATAATGTACCACTAAATCACACAAGGAAGAAGACAAAAGTCGAAGAAAAAAAGAAACAAACACCTGTCCACAATAAAAATAGAAAGAGAAGGATTTCCATTGGTCATACCTGCAGCTCCCTCTAGCTAGGGACAGAGTACACACACACACACACACACACACACACACACACACACACACACACACACACACACACACACACACACATGATGTGGGCAGTACATTCTGATAGTATTATATTGTGTAATAATACTATGTAAACACATGGAATGGTCGGAAGTATGCCATCCAAATAAGTAGAAGGTGTCTTTAAAACAAAGACAGGTAATAGGTCATAAAAGGAACCCTAGATGGAGTGTCATTGGAAAGCACACTACAACCAATATCTCTAAGCTCTTTTAAAGAGTATTTGGAAATCCATTCAAACATTCATCTCTTTTGTCAATACATAAGATGAACTAATACAATTATCAAGTTCTATAATATATTCATCATTTATATATCCTTTTTGTTTTTGGACAGTTCTACTCCCTTTATTTATATACTTATGGCACTGTCAATACACCTCTTAGCTAAGCATGTCATATATTTGGCATGCCACATGGTAGCCACATATTTATGGTTAAGGTTATTGACAGATAATGGTTTTGGTCAAATTTTGAAACAAAAAAATTGTTTAACACAAGCCATCTTAGTCTGTTTCATGTATGAATTATTAAATCACAATTGAAAACATTTCTTTTAATAGTTTCAATACTTAAACTCAACTCAAGCTTCTCCTTTACAGAAGCTAGCAGAACAGGCGATAGCTCAGACACAGAGACACTTTGGTTTTCTGTGAAGCATTACACATCAGCCAGGGCTGTGTTCAGACAATTGCAGGATTTCTGTGTAATTAGGTTTAGTACATTTTAAAATTAAATATGTCTCTGCAGTTGCAAGGACATAAGCTTATTGTATATCATCTGTGAATTGAAAATTGTGTAGCTTCAAAGTCAAAACTGTACTTTGTATTTTCTGAGATTTAGAAAATGAAATCTCGAACTTCCTGTGGTTGACATGATTCAATAAATTATAATGAGGCCTGTGACAAGAAGCCGATAGCAAACACATACAGTGATAGAAGTAGTAGGCCTATACTGAGAGCTGACCACTGACCTGCTCAGCAAGTCTAAAGTCATTATAAGTACTAAATACAGTACTTAAATACTGATATAAGACCACATCCTCTCAGTTACTACTCGGTACAGAAGTAATTACTAAGTAGCGTGCATGTGACATGTCAAGTCAATGACAATTATGATTTTACATGAAAAACCCTCACTTTGGTCATTTATAAATATATAAGACAAAACCTTTTCTACATGAACAAAGAGGATGCTGAAGTAATTATGTAACAGCAGTCAATTACCCAAAGTATCCAGATGTAAACTTGAAATAAGTAAAGTAAAGAAATAAGTAAAGTTAATATAGGTGTTCAATATCAACTACATTCCTGCTCCTTCCAACTCTCTTACCCAGAGTCACTGTTAAGCAAATTTTCAGTGCAGGTCTGTTCCAAGAGAGCCCTAACCATACAGACCACCAGCATTAAATGATAACTCCAAATTAATTAACTCAGGTTTTACTTTCAGACTCTTGGCCTTCAGTTCTTTTAGTAATACTACTTGTGTTTCTTTACCTGTCAGACTTCATTGAAGTGATGTCTCTGTATTCACAGATCTGTTACTTTGTTGAGTACAATGTTATCATAATGGATAGAAGTGGAAAAATAAAGAACTATTAAAAAAAAGACCTGTTCAGTTTAATTCATAAGATTCAGATAAAAAGTTAAAATCAGTTAAAAAAGGATTTAATGTGTTTAATTTTTTACATTTCATGATGTTTCCATGGAGTAAGTTAAAAATAATTGAGTCAAATATCAGTACCGCCATCTACTGGCCGATTTTGGTTCAGCGGCTAGGCTTTGTCAATGTTGAATAAAATCTTTATTCAGGAAGTGACAGAAAAACAACAAAGAAGTTCAGACCAGCACAGTTTCTAGCTATGACTAGCCACTCCAGCATACATCTTCGAGTTGCATCGTCGGTATGTGTTTACGTGTGAATTTATATTATATGCTTGAGTTTAAATGGCAAAATAATATTACATTGTGTACTTATTTGTGTTATCATGTGCATTTAGTCTACTTTGAGTGAGCTATTTGGTTAGCCATGTTAGACTTTGGTAATTGTTTATTTTACGGTTTATGCATCTCCATAAATGCAATATTTATGACTGTATTATTTGTTTATCTCTTTTAGTTTCACACTTTACTTCATCAATAAATCTGGCAAAGATGATACCAGTGTGTTGTTTGGAGTGAAGAGTTTAGCTGCCTGTCAACACATGCATGCTTCGCATTGAGGACAGAACAAGACCCAAATTGTAATGAACCAGGTTTCTCCTGTACGTACTAAGAAGCACCTCAGAGGATGTTATAATCTCACCCTCATAATCTTCCATTAAGGATTTTTTTTAAATGAAAATGGAAAACTCATGTTTGTGTGGAAGGACCATTTGTATAAATATCAATGGCTTTTCATTTGTTTTACCCCATTTTATAGCACACTTTGGAAAATTATTCAAATTCACTTTTTTTACTTTACTGTAGGCTAAATTAGTAATATGTGTTTTAAAGTAAATGGGATTAAACTTGGAAAATTCTGGTTAACATTGTTTAATTTCAGTATGTATCATGTGCTGACAAAGTACATTTTCATAGCTTTCATACTGTGAGTTTCCTGGTCACTGTGAGCTACCTTGAGGCCCCAGTGGAACCTGGATGCCACCAGATTGGCCCTCTTGGCAGCTCCTTCAGGTGCCATGAAAGGAAACTGGAGTGGTGGGAACCACAAAGAAATTCTGGTCATCAAATGATGAGCAACAGTTTCACAAAAACACCAAAAGCATAGACACCTAAGTGTGCAGCACTTACCTGTGTAATTTAAGTGACCCACATAATTCCTGGTTCTACATTGTCCTAAGCAGCAGCAGTTGTGCTGATCCCAACAGTGCGCATGAAGATGCAGGGAATGAGCTGAAATTCCTCCAGAGCAGGAGCTCACAGGCAGAGCAATTCAGGGAGCAGTTCTCACTTAGATCCTGTCGCACTCAGTAAACAAATCAGAGGAGGGACATGCAAATGACTTGGTCAGTCCTAAAAGGAAACATAATTTCCTGCTGCACTTTATCAGTTTCTGCTCACCTATGGCCAGAGGTGAATGAATATTTTCTGGAAATGTCTTCAAGTTCCTGGAAAAATACCTTACAATATTCTTAAACAATATTCTTGGATGAAGAAAAACAATTGAGCAAGAAAATAGTTATTCTAATACTTTTTCTATTGAAGTTGTGCTGCTGTGCAAAAATTTTATTAATTTAATCTTACTCTGGCCTGAATGTTTTGCACGGGTTATTATTTGCATAACACAGGATGACAATTTCTTTTTGTTTTTTATTATACCAGTGGTATTTCTGACCTCTCTCTCAGATAGGAACAGTAATGTCTGTTTATTTGTAGAGGCACTGAGTATTACTGTGATGACTGACAGGGTGGGGCACACTTTCGAAGTCAGCTAAAACTTTGTGGTCTTGAAACATGTGAGGCCTGAAACCTGCTGATTAATGGCCACTGTTGTAATCGGGGGGCATTGTTGTTCTGGCATTAAGATGGCAGAGGAGGGAGTCACAGAGCCAGATTGAGGTTGTTGATGTGTACACGGCTCTCATCTGGCAGCATGCAATATAAATCTTATCTTATCTCATCAATCTTAAAATGCTTATTGTTGCTCTTTCAACAATGGTTTTTTAAACACAGTGGCAAGAGGAAAAAGAGAAGAGGGGAGGGGATGCTATTTACACTCATTGTATAGAGTGATGATTTTGCAAATAAATCTCAATCCAAAGTAACTTTAAAATCAGCCCACATCCAGGGGCTACTTATCATTTGGCTGCTGTTAAAGCCTTTTTCACTGCGCTACAATATTGACATTACCTAAGCCAAGTATTTCCTTAAAAGAGGAAGAGGAAAAGAGCAGGTCTGTTTTTCTGAAACATCATTTCAAATCCTACACACAATGGCTTTAAGTAACCCAGTTATACTTTGAGGGAGCTGGGAGGCATCCCCCTCTATTTTTGGAACCCGACTAACCACTCTCTCTCCGAGGTCTACTTCCAGGGGCGTGTTTCATGAAGAGCACACATGAGACTGCAGCTACACTGAAGCCAGTCATCTTGTTAGGCTGGACCAACTGGT
>NW_019524945.1:240919-250577 GCF_002814215.2 Seriola lalandi dorsalis
GGGGGGTCTGCTACCTGATTGTAAGCTTTGGACTACAGCGGGGGAAATAAGTATTGAGAGCATCACTATTACACATAACTTAATTTATGGACGTATATGTTTAGATTTCTTTGTATGTGTAGATTACTTGGGTTCTTACTGACATCTGGTGACAATTTTATGTCAATAGCCCCATCAGAAATATATTTACAAAAATGTTGACACGTTCAATACTTATTTTCCCCACTGTATATTTTTTGTAAACCTTTTTGCAGAAGTAAAGAAATGAAAATACCCAGAGCTCTGGAACAAAAAGAAACCCTGTCTGATGCTTTTTTTCCTCCACTACACTCTACACCTCAATCTTGCTGCTTTTCATCCTGTATGTAAAGCTTTACCACCATCCAAAACCTTACATTTCGTGTCAGGAGTGGGATGAGAAGCGACCAGATTGAAGGGGTATAGTGTTGAAGCTGACAGTATGGTGTCTAAAGCACGTTGACAGTATGGTGTCTAAAGCACACTGCAAATCTCAAAAGACAGACGTTGCTGAGGAGGACCCAAAAGGAAGTGCTGCAGGGGGGCTGCCTATAATCATACTGACTGGGCAGTGTGGCTGATTCCACATGTGACTGGAAAGTCACGAGCAGCATATGTGGCCATGGCAGCAGAAGGACACATTTGACTACAAGAAGGTCAAGGAAGCCATCCTTGCCAAATATCAAATCAATGAGGAGGTCTATCAGCAGAGGTACGAGGAGTCTGACATCCATCCTAATGAGAAACCAAGTGAGTTCTGCAATCTTCTTAAAGACTTGTATGGTAAAAGGATTGAGCCAGAGAAGAAGACCAAGGAACAGATTGAGGAAATTCACATTCTACAGCACAACCTCTAGAGCGTTCTAGAGGTTGTGAGCATTCTAGATGTTGTGGGTGAAGGAAAGGGATCCAGAGTCAGCATGGGAAGCAGCTCAGCTGTTGGAAACCTTCCTGGCAACCCGACAAGGGCACAAGGGCTACCAGAAAAATCTGTGACTACTAAGACTAAGTCTACTGCAAAGCTTGTTTGCTTTACTGTGGTATTAAACTAGAATATCCATTCAGAAAAGCAAAAGCAGCTTATTTTTGTACTGTTACCTGACCTTGTCAAAGTGAGGATTGCTGGGTAGGAAAGCAGCAGGTCCATAAAGTTAAGATCAATGGTAAGTCAGGCCAAGCTCTCCTTGAAACTGGTAGTGTGCAGATGCTAATACACCCATCACTAGTCCAGAGGGGTCCCCTAGACTTGAACCCAAATGCACGACTCAGAAACAAAGTACAAATTAACAATATTTTAATAACAACGTACCCAAATAAAAATCACTCACAGAGAGGAAAAACTGTAGAACAAAAAAAATACTCTTTTGAGGAAAACCAACAAAGATTCAGGACAAAGGCAAAGAACGTAACACAGAATTCAAATCCTGACTTGGGACAAGGTGGCTGGCATGGTTCTCTGACAAGACGACAAGACAAACTGGCACAGAACAAAGGGAAACGCAGACTATATACACACACAAGGTAATGGGAAACAGGTGGAAACAATCAGGGCGAGGCAGACAATCAGACCAGTGGGAAACACACAAGGGAAGGAGGAAGTTACCTGAAACGAGAGGAGAGTTAGGTTTTCAAAATAAAACAAGAAGTCACGAAACAGACAAAACTTAACGTCTCTTCATGGACATGACACTAGTTTCCCAGTTCCCAGTACAGATCAATCGAGAGGTTCCAGGCCAGGATTCAGCCGAAGAGGAGTTAAAAGTTCTCTCTGAATTACCTTATTTTGACAAGATTCTTTGTGATAGCGCTGTTAAGTGAAGAAAAGTAGGAGACAGAAAAGTCAAGAGAAAGTGGCAAGCACAGTTAGAACAGGTTCTGGGGTGGCAGAGCCAGAGGTTTGACAAAAGTTGTGATTCTTTGCATCTTCAAAAAAAGGACAAAGCCCTGCAGGACTTTAATGATGCAGTGGTAGTGCAGCAGGGCCAGGTTGCAGGGGAGGGCTATTTCCTCAGAGACCAGGTGTTGTACTACAAGGCAAATCCAGATGATAGGGAAAGACGTGGTTCCACAGAGGCTCCAAGAACAGGTGTTAAAGTTGGGCAGAAGTATTCCCTGGGCAGGTCATCTAGGGACTAAGAAGACTTTGGACAGAATTTTAAGCCGGTTTTACTGGCCAGGTCTGAACACAGAGGTACAGAGGTATTGTCAGTTGTGTCCTGTTCCAGCTAGGGGATAAAAATGTTCCCAAATGTCCATTGCAACCGCTTCCAATTATGGATGTTCTTTACAGCTGTGTAGCTATGGACATTGTTGGGCCAATAGAGCGAACACAGTCAGGTCACTGTTACATACTGGTAGTCTGTGACTACAGTACCAGATACCCTGAAGCATTTCCCCTCAGAGACATCACTGCTAAACAAATAGCATATGCACTACTGCAGCTCTTCTCCAGGGTTCGTATCCCATCTGAAATTCTGACAGATCAGGGAACAAACTTCCTCTCCAACACACTTAGGCAGGTGTATAGGCTCTTAAGCATTAAGAGTATTCAGACCACCCCTTACCACCCCCTACAGGGAGGTGCCTCAAGCTTCAACTGGCATTTCAAGTTTTGAGCTCCTTTATGGCAGGCAGTTGGAAGGTTCCCTCGATGTGTTGCAGGAGCCCTGGGTGGGAGCCCAAGGGAAGGAAACAAGGCAGCCAGAGAGAAATCCTTCATCCCAGATCAGCAGGTACTTCTCCTTCTCCCAACAGCTGAGAACAAGTTGCTGGCGAAATGGTAGGGCCCATATACTGCGCTGAGGAAGTTGAGTGCAACCATTTATGAGATAGAGAGGCCAGAGAGGAGGAATCCAAAGCAAAAATTCCACATCAATCTGCTGAAGGAGTGGAAAACCCAGGAAATCCCACCCCAACAGCAGATGTTTGTTCGGACAGTGGAGGAGGAGGGTGATGTTGTGGGTGAGTTCACTCCTGTCAGTCACAATTCTGTATTCCTTGATATCTCCCATCTCTCTATAACCCAGCAGCAAGAGTTTCAGGCCATTGTTCCACGAGATCTGAATTTGATGCTTGTCCTCTGCCAAGGCTCAGTCACCTCTTTGGACAGGTGGGTCAAGCAGGGTTCATTGCCACCCTGGACCTGTACAAAGGCTACTGGCAGGTGCCCTTGTTTAATGCTGCCAAGTTTCTAACTGCTTTCAAAGTGCCATCCAGAGCAGTGTTATTTGGAATGCATGTGCAACAGGAACTTCCAAACATCACACAACATTCAGCTGCAGCTACGGCATCTCCTTCACAACCTGACACTGCAGCTGCAACTCCCTCCACACTGGGGTCAAGTCTCCTGTCCTTTACAATGGAGGAGGTGAGGGCGGAGTTCAAGAGGCTATGTCCTGGAAAGGCAACAGGCCCAGATGGTGTGTGTCCAAAGATTTTAAAGGAATGTGCAGCCCAGCTAACTTAAGTCTACAAACAGGGAGGGTCCCAGTCCTGTGGAAAACATCATGTCTTGTTCTGGTCCCTAAAGTAAGGCGACCGGCTGAGATAAATGACTCCCTCCAGTGTCTTCACATCACACATCATGAAGACACTGGAGCGGCTGTTTCTCCACCTTCTGAAGGCACAGGTTGAACATGTACTTGACTCCCTACAGTTTGCATACAAAGAACATATTGGAGTGGATGATGCCATCCTTTACATGCTCCACCAGGCCCATTCTTACTAGGATGAGTCAGGTAGTTACATGAGGATTATGTTCTTTGATTTCTCAAGTGCATTTAACACCATCCAACCCCCCATTCTTAAAGACAAGCTGGAAGGGATGGGGATGGATCTCTGCTTCACGTCCTGGATTGTGGATTATGTGACAAGATGACCACAGTACATCAGGCTGGGTAACTGTGTCTCAGGGACAGTCATGAGCAGCACTGGGGCTCCACAGGACTGTTCTGGCTCTGTTCCTGTTCACCCTGTATACGGCGGACTTTAAATACAACTCTGAGTCCTGCCACATTCAAAAATACTCCAATGACACAGCTATCATTGACTTTCGGAGATCTAGGCCCATCCTTCAGCCAGTCAACATTCGAGGGAAGGACATTGAGGTGGGGTACATTTATACATAAATACCTAGGTGTGCACCTGAACAGTAAACTGGACTGGTCCATGAACACGGATGCCATCTACCCTAAAGGGGCAGAGCCGACTCTTTTTCCTCAGGAAGCTCAGGTCCTTTGACGTCTGCAGTGAAATGCTGCACATTTTATGAGTCAGTGGTGGCCAGTGTACTCTTTTATGCTGAAGTCTGCTGGGGCAGCAACATGTCAGACATGAACACAAAGAGACTGGACAAGCTGGTAAAAAAAGGTGGGGTCTGTGCTTGGCAGGAGTCTGGACTCACTGAGGACTGTTGTGGAGAGATGCATGCAATGTAAGATGGAGGCCATCTTAGACAATACCAACCATACTCTCCACAACATTCTGGCAGGACAGAGAAGCAGCTGCAGCAGTAAACATCTCATCTCTATACACTGAACACAGAGGTTCAGGAGATCCTTTGTTCCCACAGCCATCAGGCTATACAACCCCTCAGCCAAAGGAAGTGGACTAATCTAATTATTATTGTTTATTTATTATGAACTGTTTTTATTATTATTATTATTATTATTATAATCATCAACAATGAGCTAATGGACACATGAATTTCCCCTAGGGGATAAATAAAGTTGTATCTATCTATCTGTCTATCTATTATTATTATTATTATTATTATTATTGCTGTTGCTGTTGGTTTTGTTCTCATTATTAGACATCCATGAAGCAAAGCTGTTTTTGTGGTCCTTATAAGAGTCAACCCGCTTATTTTTGTTCTCATTTCAAGGAACAACATTGTTTTTGTTGTCATAATTAGGGGTTCTTGCCTCAAGGTGGCACTGCAATAATTTGAGACTGAACCAATATTGGCTATTTGCCTATGATTTCAGGCTGGTGCCACAGAGGACTTTCATTCATTTAAAAGTTATTTATTTTTAATATTAATATTTTCTTAATTTATGATAGCCAATAAATTGATAGACAACCAAAGGTCCAACAGATTTCTCGCTCGTGAGGAGCACCGACCAAACAAAGTTGTACAATTTCCTCTACTAATGACAGTCTTTTGGGATATTTACATTTTTATGTGATCCAAGACCCAATTTAGTTGGATATTTGAGCTTATGGTCTGGCTATGTGTGAATTTGAAACTTAATATTTGGGTCTTGTGAATATTTAACTTATAGCCTGAATTTGAACTGAAAGCATCTAGAAATGACAGTAATTCCAAAATTGAACTTTCATGATTTGACAGACTAATTAAAATGTCATCTGCTAATGAAGAATATCATTATCAATTTCATTTTGATTGATCCTGACTTAATGATTCAATAAACAATGCAAACAGTAATAGACTAAATGGACAGCCCTGTGTGGTCCCTCTGTCCAGAATACAAAAACCTAGAAAAGTTCTAAGTGTCGCCAAGAATGCTTAGAAGCTCTGGTGGCTCTGCGATCCAACATGTTAACGAGGTAGTCCGCAGATTGAATCGGATGTTCACCAATCATCTTGGACTTATAATTTTCCAATTTTTCAATCCCAAAGCCCCAATCTTCAGGTCCAAATCTCCAATTGCCCTCTGTTAGCATTTCAACCAAACTGCAGTAAAGAGACAGCCTGCTGCTGCAGCTGTGAGCAAGTTTTTGCAAGCAGATTTTCAGTGTTCTTGAAATGTGAATTTCTTTTTATGTAAAAAATCTGTCACCCTTGCAACAGCATCCCTTTTTATGGTGTAGTGGTTAAAAAAATCTGTTAAAAACTTACAAGTTCAAACCTTGCTTGCAGAGGCAATACATTATTCAAGAATGAAAAAACCTAAATATAAAAATACAAACTGTTTTGGCTGTGTAAAACCTAAGGTGTTAACCAAACATTCAACATTCATCCAAAATCAGTGGTGAATGGCATACAATCATAACAGATTTTATTTGACCAAATTGCACCTGTTCTCACTTTGATTTGCACCAAAGCAGGTAAAATTAATTTACAATTACTTCTGTTTCCTAAATGGACAGATTGATATCCCGGAAGTTTAATTGACTGTGTTATAACTGTGATACATTTTTGAGCAGTATACACTACCGTTCAAAAGTTTGGGGTCACTTAGAAATTTCCTTATTTTTGAAAGAAAAGCACTGTTTTTTCAATGAAGATAACATTAAACTAATCAGAAATACACTCTATACATTGTTAATGTGGTAAATGACTATTCTAGCTGAAAACGTCTGGTTTTTAATGCAATATCTACATAGGTGTATAGAGGCCCATTTCCAGCAACCATCACTCCAGTGTTCTAATGGTACATTGTGTTTGCTAATTGCGTTAGAAGGCTAATTGATGATTAGAAAGCCCTTGAAAACCCTTGTGCAATTATGTTAGCACAGCTGAAAACAGTTTTGCTGGTTAGAGAAGCTATAAAACTGACCTTCCTTTGAGCTAGTTGAGAATCTGGAGCATCACATTTGTGGGTTCGATTAAACTCTCAAAATGGCCAGAAAAAGAGAACTTTCATGTGAAACTCGACAGTCTATTCTTGTTCTTAGAAATGAAGGCTATTCCATGCGAGAAATTGCCAAGAAACTGAAGATTTCCTACAACGGTGTGTACTACTCCCTTCAGAGAACAGCACAAACAGGCTCTACCCAGAGTAGAAAGAGAAGTGGGAGGCCCCGCTGCACAACTGAGCAAGAAGACAAGTACATTAGAGTCTTTAGTTTGAGAAATAGACGCCTCACAGGTCCTCAACTGGCAGCTTCATTAAATAGTACCCGCAAAACGCCAATGTCAACGTCTACAGTGAAGAGGCGACTCTGGGATGCTGGCCTTCAGGGCAGAGTGGCAAAGAAAAAGCCATATCTGAGACTGGCCAATAAAAGGAAAAGATTAATATGGGCAAAAGAACACAGACATTGGACAGAGGAAGATTGGAAAAAAGTGTTATGGACAGACGAATCGAAGTTTGAGGTGTTTGGATCACACAGAAGAACATTTGTGAGACGCAGAACAACTGAAAACATGCTGGAAGAGCGCCTGACGCCATCTGTCAAGCATGGTGGAGGTAATGTGATGGTCTGGGGTTGCTTTGGTGCTGGTAAAGTAGGAGATTTGTACAAGGTAAAAGGGATTTTGAATAAGGAAGGCTATCACTCCATTTTGCAACGCCATGCCATACCCTGTGGACAGCGCTTGATTGGAGCCAATTTCCTCCTACAACAGGACAATGACCCAAAGCAAACCTCCAAATTATGCAAGAACTATTTAGCGAAGAAGCAGGCAGCTGGTATTCTATCTGTAATGGAGTGGCCAGCGCAGTCACCATATCTCAACCCCATTGAGCTGTTATGGGAGCAGCTTGACCGTATGGTACGCAAGAAGTGCCCATCAAGCCAATCCTACTTGTGGGAGGGGCTTCTGGAAGCGTGGGGTGAAATTTCTCCAGATTACCTCAACAAATGAACAGCTAGAATGCCAAAGGTCTGCAATGCTGTAATTGCTGCAAATGGAGCATTCTTTGACGAAAGCAAAGTTTGAAGGAGAAAATTATTATTTCAAATAAAAATCATTATTTCTAACCTTGTCAATGTCTTGACTATATTTTCTATTCATTTTGCAACTCATTTGATAAATAAAAGTGTGAGTTTACATGGAAAACACAAAATTGTCTGGGTAACCCCAAACTTTTGAACAGTAGTGTATATTATGTGAAATAAATAAATAAATATTTTTAAATAGATCAAAGCATCATCATCATCATGACAACTGTTAAAATAAAACATGGGTAATTAGCCTATTCTTACTTTTTGCCAACAGCTTGGGGCCAGAAGTTCACGATTGTATTCTGCTGCATTTAAAGTCCAGTGGGTTTCCTGCAGTGTTGGAGGACTTGAACAGGTGAACTTTGTTGATTGTTGTTTAAAATTAACAAAATGTTTAAAACCTTCCAACTTGGAAATTGGAGACAGACATTTAAAAACAGTAACCGTTGGCCCTATAACCTATAGTATTGTAACCACAAGTGCTGTCGCTCCACCAACATCCCCCACTTTTGTGGCCAAATCAGACTTATTGAAACTGCTTTCAGCAATCTTGGAAAAATCGACTGACTAACATTGATGAAAACTAAAATATGTTGGTAGTACTTCAATATTAACACCATATGTATTAATATCCTTCACATAAACATGATCACTCGATATGCCGCTTTCATTAGTTTCATCTTTAACAACATAGATGAATTTCCATTGTTCCATAAGTTGCTGGACGATTGCAGTACTTTGAACTGTATTCATGTTATAGTCACACAATTTACATCAGCTTCCATATGCCTATTACATTTCAGGTCTTCAATATGAGACAGAGACACAGAACCTCATTGTAGCATGGGAGTCTACTTCATGTCAACTGGACAGACCTATGTAAAGATCAGGTTTTTCCTTTATAACTTCTGCATTTTTCAAAGTATGACCGTCAATCTATCCATCTCTATATCTATTTATCTTTACCCCAAATGAATATATCAAAATCAAATGACAGGTTGCTGTATAAAAAGGCTTCCTTACTTTTATTTTATAACAGAAAACACACTTTGACAAAACCCTTAAAAGACACTTAGCTTGGAATTTTCTTACATCAATATCATATTTGGTCATGTCTAACAGTTTTTCAGCTGAACTAATCCAAACACACAACCTACTGAGTTGCACCATCCTACTGCCTAAATTCAAGTTCTGTGATGATTTTATTTTATTTTTTTAGTAGCTGTAATTCATTACAATTATTATTCTCAAATTAATCATGGATCCCTATGTTGAGTCTATTTGCCCTTCCTAAATTTGCTCATTGTAGCTGCAGCCTTCTGCTTTTTCTTTGCCGATCCTTTTATCTCCGGTTCCTATGAAAGACACAAGAAATATAACAAACCAGTTCAACATTAAGAAAATAACTGAACATGTGTAAGAGCAACTTGCACTAAGAAAAAAACAGTGGAAAATATACAACAGCATCAAAATATAGCAGCTTATTTAACACTTACTTACCTCTTTACAGTTATGAAAAAAAAAAGGACTAAATCAGTCAAGACAGGGGATACCAAACATAACATACTACTGTAGGGGGTTAGATCAGTGGTTTTGTTACCAATCATTCCATCATTTTATAAACAGACAAACTAGTTTTCCTAGATGTACCTTGCGTTTGGAGGACAGAGATCCAGTGACAGAGAAGAAAGAGTCCAGTCGTCCTTGCGTGCTGCCCTTTCGACTCTTTACAATCTTCTTGTAGCCATTACGAATCCTGTCCTCACTGGACAAAGGTACACAAATAAATGAATACATAAATTGCTGCATTCCATCCTTTGCGCAATGTAATTTTTATTGGAAGTTTCCTTCAAATATATTAAAAGTAGCAAAATAAGAATGTGAAGAAGCAACTGAAACTAATACTATAAACAATTAAAACAACTGAGACAAGAAAATGAAGACAAGTGACTAACTCTAAATAAAGATGGAATATACACATATATAAATACATACATACATACATATA
>NW_019524945.1:250627-250728 GCF_002814215.2 Seriola lalandi dorsalis
TCTCTCCGAGGTCTACTTCCAGGGGCGTGTTTCATGAAGAGCACACATGAGACTGCAGCTACACTGAAGCCAGTCATCTTGTTAGGCTGGACCAACTGGTT
>NW_019524945.1:250877-322877 GCF_002814215.2 Seriola lalandi dorsalis
TTTTTTTTTTTTTTTTTTTTTTTTCCCCCAATACTAAACCTCATATTATAAAATATATAATATTTAAAAAAAGGTTGTGTGCCAAAGTGATAAGCTCTGCCTACAGACTGTCAACAGTGCAATCTAGAGGTCAAATGTTATATAACAATTCACTCACTATGAGACATCAATGGCCTTCAACATCCATCATCAATGCAAGAAAACTCAATAAGCAAATCAAGCAGATTAATCCAACATATTGTATGTGATAAAGAGTCTGCTGATGGTTCACCTGAACTGTTTCTCATTACACATAAACTGGATCAGGCCTTCCTCATCTGGCTCACTCCATTTCAGTTCCATTGAGGAACAATCCACCACTTCCGGCTTCAAAAACAAACCCCTGGCCTCTTTGTACAGCCAGTCCTCAGGAGCAGGGTGCTTCTGCATGAAGGGGAGGAAGACGCACACAGAATCAGAACCAAAGTACATTTGTTAATATGGTTGAACTACAGGATTGTAGCAAACATCAGCTTACGCTGGGGTCAATGTTTTCGAGGATCTTCTCGATGCAGCCGTGCTGTCTGATCAGGTCGATGGCTCTTTTGGGGCCGATGCCTTTGATGGTGCCACAGTAGTCACAGCCCAGCAGAATACACAAGTCTATGAACTAGGACGGATAAAGGAAAGAAGAAGCAGTTTAAATGTCAAAAGACTAAATATCAGTCCTTATGTTCCTTGACCAACTGTGCTGATAGTTCCACTGCACATACAGTTTCTCTGTGTTTTCACACCTAAAGTTTGTTTGCTGTGGGCCAATTCAGTTGATGAGTTTGTAAATTTGTAGCACAGGGGTCTCCAAACTTTTCTACTCAGAGCTAATCTGACCAAATAAAAAGGGGCTAAGCGCTACTCATGTCTTATATTGCTGGTTACATTTATTCACATATTGTATCAAAACTATTCTCCAAAACAAATCAGACGAATAAGATAAAACTCATCAAATATCTATATCCAAAACTCATATTTTGCACCAAAAACCTCTGAAACTTGCAGACATCACATCAGTGTCAAAAATCTGAGTCATGATTCAGCCAAACCTGAACACACAGACATGATAACACTACTGCAAATAAACATCCATACAGGGCTCAAGTTGAAGCCCACAGCTTAACTCACTTAATCCATTGCAACGTATTAATGGTTTCTTCGAAAAATTGAGTGTATATCTGTTCTTCTATCCAGAAGAATTGCAAACACTGCATGTCGCCTACAGCTACCTGATATAAACAAACTTGACAGCGCAACTCATTTGACTGACAACTGACAAATTCAAACAACAAATAATGATATGGTGTTGAAGGGTGTGTGTGTGTGTGTGTGTGTGTGTGTGTGTGTGTGTGTGTGTGTGTGTGTGTGTGTGTGTGTGTTTTGTATTATGCATCAATTATTTGAAAAGACTATATTCTCAGAACTAGGGGTGAATCTGATCTGATCGATCTAACGTGTGTATCAAGTGTATCAATGAGGTTGTGTTGTGTAGTGTGTCTTGAAGTAATCCAATGAATTTCACCACATGACAGCAACCAGCCGGGATGCAATTTAAATTTTCAACAGAGAAAAATGAATACTCAGCTGCCGGCACGCGGGCTGCCGTATGCATCGCAGGTAAACATGAAGAGAGCAAGGCGAAGTTTGGTGTGGGTACATTTCGAGCTGAAAAATAACAAAGCTCATTGTAAACATTGCAATGCCGTATATAAGCGCCGTAGCTTTGGCTTATTATTTGTGAAGAGGTTTGGCTCATAGCCTCTGCCTCCGCTGCCATTAGGAGCTGTCATTATATCTTTTTTTGTTCTGTTTAATAGTTAAACAATTAAACTTTAACTGCCTTGTTTAAGAGGATTTTTGTTGGACTTATTTCTTCTTGGAATAAAGATTTAATTGAGGAAAAAGATGCTTTCTTTAGTATTTTCTGCCATAGGCATTTTTTAATATAAAAAAAATTAATAATGAATCGATAATTGATCATTAATTTTCCCGATGATCGTTCAAGGAAATTTCTTCAAGTGCCCATCCCTACCCAGAACCTTTGGGTGGGCTACTCTAAAACGGGGTAAGCTACTAGTAGCTCGCTATTCACCTGTTGGACCCCCTGCTGAAGCATTTTCCCCTTGGTTTGGTTTACTTTCACACAGAAAAACTCAAGTGAACCAAAATGCATCACTACAAACCAAACAAAGACGTTCACTCCAGTTATTGGTCAGATTGCCCAGCGAGAGCAGATAAGTAAATACAGGAAGAAGGTTGTGTGTTCTGGACTATGACACCTTAACACAACATCTGAGAAGAATGGACTTAATGTTGAGGATGTACAATGACATGCTAACCATCAACATGTTAGACTGGAGACATGTTTGGTAAGTGTGATAGGTTAATGGTCTTTTATCACCATCAGTTTGAATTTACGGTATTTACCTCTCGGGTCATTGACTAGGGGATAGGGTATTTCTTCATTTATGAGTTGTCCATCTCTTCCACTACAGAAGGATCCTGGTTCACCCTTGCTCCCAAGCGTGGTGGAGACACATTAATAACTCCTGGACTGACAGAATGGTTGTCCGTACCTGATCGATCAGAGCACATAGTACCAAAGACCTCTGCCTGTAGAGATTTGAGTTGCACTTTGTCTGCAGAGACTAGCGACTAACCTTGAGTACAGATCTTTTTCCCATCTGTTTGGTGTTGGTTTATCAACTTGCTGTGTGATGACGGATCAAGTTGTTAGAGCAATGAATATAATAATGAAAGCATGCTTTGCAGCTGATTTTAGGAGTATAGTGCTTGGTTTTTTGTGATGAGTGGAAATTCCCACGAGTCGCTGGTGCTATTGATGGTACTCACATTAACATCAAGGCATCAGCAGACTACTACAATCGAAAGGGACAGTGTTCAATCATTTTATAAAGGTGTAGTAGACGATAATATTTCTGGAAGTTTTTGTATATATATTTGACACCATGCACCATACATGACACCCATGTTTTTGCACTGTCATCGCTCTCTGATTGAGGCGTGTGTAAATGTGTTTCCAGGACTGGGCTCGTTGGCCAATCACAATCACTGCCTGTCACTCCCCCTCCCTGGTCAGCTAACATCGCTAATAGAATCTAATTCTGAGGAATACACTGAAACACTGCACTGCACAGTAGGGTGACAGTTTGCAGGGTGCTAAATCAGGACTATGAGAAGTGGTTCTTAATATCTACATCAGATGAAAAATAACTCTCTAGATTATACAGAATAATGATGTGCTTTACCCCTCTCAAAGTCAGAAAAAAAAACGTTACCTGTTCATGGTTCAGGCCAATGTCTTGCAGGATAAGACTGAAGTGGAACTCTTGGATAGGAAGTTTCCTGAAACAAATAAATTCCTTTATGTACTGTCAAGTGCATAAATTAAAACATTGCTAATAAATTACTATTATTGCATATTGTCTCCACATGCAAATATACACAACTATCTAACCTCAAATAATTGAATAGTTAGATAGGACTGCCATAATAAATGTTAGGTTCCCACTGGTACATGGTGAAACAAACTAGTCTGCCATCATCAAAGTTTTACTACTAGTTCATTAAAAAGAGAAGAGAACGGTATGGGAGAGAATTCCTCTAAAGTTTTATTAATATGACAGTGGAAAATCAATGATGTAAGTGTAATATTACTTTGCTTCACTTGCAGTGAGGTGTCTGAGCAGGACATTTGTACCAAAGGTCAGCCCATCCATATCCTCTGTTGCCGTGGCAAAGACCTTCCCTGCTTTAACCAGAGCGGCACAGCTGGCCTCTGCCTCACACGGAGCCTGCCATACAAAACACATCTAATTACATTTAACAATAATTTACCCAGAACTGTCCTGTTGCAATTAATTCTCTGGCATGGGGAAAAAAAACTTTGTTCTACAGTATGGCTGGTAACTAGGGTCATTTTAAAAAAAAAAGAGGCATTTTTCACATTTATTATGTTGCAGCCTTATGCTTAAATTGTTTCATTTCCCCATACAGACAGGTGTGTGCCTTTCCACATCATGTCCAATCACTTTACCAAAGGTGAACTCCAATCAAGGTGTAGAAACATCTCAAAGATTATCATGAGAATTAGGAGGAACCTGAGCTAAACTTCAATTGTCATACCAAAGGCTCTGAATACTTACGTCAATGTGATATTTCACTTTTTAATAACTTTGCAAAAGAAAAAAATAACATTTTCTGTTTTGATTTTGTCATTATAGGGTACTGAGTGTAGATTGATGAGGGAAACAATGAATGCACATGATTTTGGCATACAATTGCAACATAACAAAATGTAAAAAAAAAAAAAAAGTGAACCTGTGGTCTAAATACTTCTTGAACACACAGTGCAGTAACTCAACAAATTAACTTGAGTTTTTCTCCAGATATATTGAGGATATGGATATTCCTGTTCTGGTGTCAAAGACACATCAAACATATAATTCTTATGACTTTTTCAAATTGTAATTCATGAACATTCAATACTTAATGGTCCAATAAAATGTCGGTTTAACATTTTGTGTCTTTAGGGGCCTGAAGTCTGTCCTTACAATAAAAAAGTAAGTGGGAAAGAAATTATAAAAATGTAAAATTATCAGGGGAAGGATTCAAGGATTCACACTGTTCAAAAAAATCACTGTCAATACAATGTGGGAAAATTCTTAAAAGCCAGCAAGAGATGCAGTCAAATCTTGATCTAACCTCAATGTAAGGCACTCCCATCAAGGTCAGCAGGTTCTTGCACTCATCATTATGCTGCTTGGTGACTTTTACCAGACGCTTGGTGAATTTGTCAATATTCTCTTGTTCCCCTAGGGTTGACAGAAAAAATTTGATATTTTAATATATAACCAAATTGATAAATTTCTGCACTCAAAAAAGTAACACTGATCGCACTGTTTTACCCAAACTGCAAAAACACAGTTTTTGACTTCAATGACAAAAAAGAGCTTGCATAAAAACATGCCACAATAAATCCAAACTGGCACCATTTATGACTATAATCCAAGTGCGAAAAGCATTAATTGTACCCAGTTCCTGAGCTTGAGCAAGCATCTTCTCAGCTTCTGCCCTCCTCTCCCCTCTCTTCTCCAGCTGGGGGTGAAAACAAGAGCAGACACCAGTTAAGAGAGAGACAAGAGAAAGATGACGTTACAAAAATAAAACATAAAATTGATTATTCTAAATGGTCTGGGGAAAGCCAATGTGAGAGTCTGTAGATTTTTCATATAACATATTTTCCCATATGTATTGCTAAAAAAGAATTACACATTGTTTTCAAATGATGCACTGGCAACAAGTGGCAGCAAGTCCGCATGGACGTAGTTTTTTGAATATATTGGTATATTTTTTGTCGATTGATGTTTTTTATTCTATGCCATTGTTTCCTCTGACGATGGAGAACATAATGTAACAAAGGATGAACTCCGGCTTTAATGTTTACCAGATATGGAATTAAACATCCCATACCGGCTGAGCTTAAGAAGCCGTACCATGGACGCAGAGCTGGGGCTAAGCTAAAGGCTAGGAGATGGAGATATAAGCCTTTTCTACCATTGATCCTCATGGGAAATGTCAACTACCTGGCTAACAAGTGTGATGAACTGGAGGTACTTGTGAAGAGCCAGTGAGCATATCGTGAGTGTATTTTCATGTGTTCCACTGAAACCTGGTTAAACGACAACACTCCCGACCGTTGTGTGGATTTACCCGGCTTCACTGCAGTACGAGCGGACACAGACGCCAGAGGAAGTGGGTAGAATAAAGGTGGAGGACTGCTTCTGCTTGTGAATAATACATGGTGCAACCCCGGTCATATCACAGTGAAGGAGAAGATCTGCTATTGGGATATTGAACTGTTGGCAGTTGGTCTTAAACCATACTATGTACAGAGGGAGTTCTCACACATCGTAGCCATTGTTGTTTACATTCAACCACGAGCAGAGCCTGCAGTCGTGTGTGACGTCATTCATGAACTGTTGCATGAGTACAGACCCAGCACCCTGATGCATTCATTGCAATTCATTAACCATGTCACTCTCACCTGACTGACTTCACTCAGTATGTTGACTGTCCCACAAGGGAAAATAAGACACTTGATCTGTTGTATGCAAATGTCTACACTGCTTCAGCTCTACCATCACTTGGCAGATCAGATCATAATCTGTTTTTTCTTCAGCCTTCCTACAAGCCCTGTGTACTAAGGCAGGCTGCAATCATCCGCTCATTCAGGAACTGGACCCCGGAGGCCAGTGAGTGTATAAAAGACTGTTTTGAGTGAACAGATTGGAAGGAGTAAGGAGTCAGGGTCCTTGACAGAATGGTTGAATGTACCACGGACTACATTAACTTCTGTATGGACACTATAATACCAGCAAGGACTGTACACTGCTTTCCAAACAACAAACCCTGGATCACTATTAACATCAGGACCCTCCTCAACCAGCAAAAGGAGGCCTTCAGGGAAGGAGACAGGGAGAAGCTCAGGTGTGTGCAACATGAGCTGAAGAGGAGATTAAATCATGCGAAGGATTACAAAAGGAGAGTGTAAACAGCAGCACAACAACACCAGAGGTGTGGAAGGGGATGAGGACCATTACTGGCTATAAAGAGAACAACAGCCAGGCAACATCACGTGATGTGGATAAGGCCAATGAGTTCAACCTGTTCTTCAACAGGTTTGACACAGCCTCACCTTTTTTCTCTCCCACTGCTTCAGCTGCAGTTTCTCTTACAGCATCTCCTTCACAACCTGACATTGCAGCTGCAACTCCCTCCACACTGGGGTCAAATCTCCTGTCCTTTACAACAGAGGAGGTGAGGGCGGAGCTCAGGGCAGAGCTCAAGAGGCAACGTCCTGGAAAATCAGCAGGCCTGGATGGTGTGTGTCTGAGGCTGTTAAAGGACGTTGCAGCCCAGCTGGCTGAGCCTCTCCAGAGGATCTTTAACTTAAGCCTACAAACAGGGAGGGTCCCGGCCCTGTGGAAAACATCATGTCTTGTTCCGGTACCTAAAGTAGGACGACCCGCTGAGATAAATGACTACAGACCAGTGGCCCTCACATCACATGTCATGAAGACCCTGGAGCAGCTGCTTCTCCACTTTCTGAGGCAACAGGTTTAACATGCGCTTGACCCCCTACAGTTTGCCTACAAAGAACATATTAGAGTGGATGATGCCATTCTTTACATGCTCCACCATGCCCATTCTTACTGGGATGAGCCAGGTAGTTACATAAGGATTATGTTCTTTGACTTCTCAAGTTTTCACAGGGGACTGTTATGGCTCTGTTCCTGTTCACCCTGTATACAGCGGACTATAAGTTACAACTCTGAGTCCTGCCACCTTCAAAAATACTCCAATGACATGGCTATCATTGACTTTCGGAGGTCTAGGCCCATCCTTCAGCCAGTCAACATTCAAGGGAAGGACATTGAGGTGGTGCACATTTATAAATACCTAGGTGTGCACCTGAACAGTAAACTGGACTGGTCCCTGAATATGGATGCCATCTACCCTAAAGGGGCAGAGCCGGCTCTTTTTCCTCAGGAAGCTCAGGTCCTTTGACGTCTGCAGTGAAAAATGCTGTACATGTTTTATGTGTCAGTGGTGGCCAGTGTACTCTTTTATGCTGAAGTCTGCTCAGCAGCATGTCAGACATGAACACAAAGAGACTGGACAAGCTGGTAAAAAAGGTGGGGTCTGTGCTTGGCAGGAGTCTGGACTCACTGAAGACTTTTGTGGAGAGACACGTGCAATTTAAGATGGAGGCCATCTTAGACAATACCAACCATCCTCTCCACAACATTCTGGCAGGACAGAGAAGCAGCTGCAGCAGCAAACGTCTCATCTCACTGCACTGCAGAACAGAGAGATTCTGGAGATCCTTTGGTCCCACTGCCTTCAGGCTATACAACACCTCACCAAAGGAAGTGGACTAATCTAATTATTATTGTTTATTTATTATTAACTGTTTTTATTATTATTATCATCATCATCATCATCAACAACAATGAGCTAATGGACACATGAATTTCACCTAGGGGATAAATAAAGTATCAATCTATCTAACTATCTATCTATCCAGATTATTTAAACACATCAACATGTCTTTGCATTTACTGATTTATCAGACAAATTAAAATATTACAGAAACTAACACTATTGTCAAATCTGGTAAAGAGTGCAATTTTCAGAAGCTTAACCATCATTTCAGAAAATGTTGATTAATGGCACATTTCTGACACACTGTTCGACTTACAGGTGATCAAGATTATATGTGATGCAATGACTGCCACTTTCACACTGTATGCTTGCAGGAAGAAAAGCACCAGAGGAAGTCAGAACCCATACCAACCTCTGCAGACTTGAGCTGTGGTGGCTTGCCATCAAACACATAGACAGGTTTGATGCCGTGTTCCAGCATGCGGATTGTCCGGTAAAACATTCCCATCAGGTGACTGCGGAAGAGAGCAATCAGGTGGCAAATAAATTTTAGCATCATTTAGATTTGAACTACTTGGTCCAGGTTCAATCCAAGAAGTTTTGCATTTCTATTGAGTGTCTATTATGACTTCTCAGCCTGAGTTTTTAAGTCTCTTATTTGTAGGGGTCATACCTTGTTGTCTCTCCATCTTCATTCTGCAGAACATTGCCATCCTGTCGCACAGCAATCAGGAACTGGTAGATGCACATGGAGGCATCTATAGCAATTTTTCTGCCTGTTAAGAAAAGCAGTTAGCAAGTTACAGTGGAAACCACATCTATTGATCACGGCTACAGTGATCAACTGCTTATATGGATCAAAAAGCTTCAAGAAATATTTCTGTACAAATGCTGTTAAATAATTTGCTTATAGTAATCAAGTGTTGCTAACAGTAATCAAATACAGTGTTTATTTTTAGGGTTGGGTATTGCCACTGATTTCCTAAATCAATTTGATTCCAATTGTCAAGGTCCAGATTTGATTCGATTCCCGATTCGATATCGATTCAGTTAAGAGATATTTCACTTACAACATAAATTTTTCTTGGATATCAATGAGATTATCAGATAATTACTGCTGTAAATTGTTCCTCTAACTTGGTGCATTATTAAAAACATTAATGCTGACATTATAAATGGACCCCAAAGCAGTGACAATAATGCTCTTTCTATTTAACCTGACCAACAGTTTCGACACATCTCACATAATAATAGATGTAACATACCCCAGTGCACCAGCTACACTGTGTATGAACAGGTACACATGGTTTATTCTTCACATCTTGCACATAGCTTAATTTTGTCCAGCTCTTCACTGTTTTCATCTGAAATGCAGCCACACATCTGCCTTGAGACTAGCCGCTGACATCATTGGGACCTCATCTGTCATGTTTGTCTCTCTGATGTGCAGTGCTGCTTGTTTAAGCACCAGAGCGCACCTATGGTGCACGTGCACGATTGAGTTGCGGCTCGTTTCAACGTTTATGTAACCACTGTTCCTACCAAGTTTACATTCATTTACTGACTTGTTTCGAGCAAATGAAGTCGCATTGGAAACATCCATTCAAAGGAGAAGCTGTAGGGGTGAAGCTAACAGGCTAGGCTATGAAAACGTAGCTAAGCTAACAGGCTAGGCTATGAAAACGTAGCTAAGCTAGCTTTAATTTCCTGCTGCACAAACTGTCCAAGTGTAAACAGACTGGCTTTGTCATGTTTCTGTGTAAATGCATCAAAGATAAAGAAACTGTCAGAAGAGTGAATGATGAATGAAAGGATGTCCTCTGTTTTTTCCTCTTTACTACTCAACTATTTAATTCACTGAGCAGCTTAGAGGTTACCGGCAGCTACCGGCATCTTTTAAGGTGGACTGTTTTCTTGCGTGTTTCTCAATGCATGGTTGGTGTTCGAGAATGACCTATACTCACCTTAACAGATCTCGTTGTGACAGCCTCACATGTCCACATAAGAGTGTAATATACGTATATTAAAACATCGATCTGGGGTTTCGTGAATCGATATCGGATTATTCTGAAGAAAATCGATTTTAATAGCAGAATCGATTTTTTCAACCCAGCCCTATTAGCCATATTTATTTGCATTCATTAAAACATAGTATTACCTGATACAGCATTCATACAATTTACCCAAGGGAGATGATTAAACGTTCATCTAACGTCATCAATATAAAGGAAAACATGTACCAAAGTAGTTCTTGATGTCTTGTTCTTTAATGGCACCTGGGGACTGGTCAGCAATCAGCTTGGCAAGTCCGTGTATTCCCATTGTGGTAGGACGTCTGAAATGAAATAATCCTTATTATATTTATATTATACACACACCCTACCGTCTTCCATGTGCCTACGGAACTACAGGGAACAATAAACGACCTAGCAATTCACAACCTTTCACATTTTGTTTAGATACTTTCTGCAAACAGTGTTAGGTGCACGACGATTAAAACTAGCTCATAGTGGTAGGTTAGAGTAAACTATGTGTAAAGTGTGTGAATTTAAAGTGAAACAAGATCACATTCTGTCGTTAAGTTCACTGCAGTCAGAAAAGGTTGCAGAACTGCGGTAGAATGAAGGGCTGAAACTTGAGCAAAAATACATGTATTCACATATTTGCTATTAGCGTTTTACAACTACTGACACTTGAATTTCAAATGTTGAATTAGGTTAAAGAGCTTAACTGTACATAACAAACTCACCAGTTAGCTGTTTCACTGTAGTTTGTTGTCTTTCTCCGGTGTCTCGGGCGTGACGACCTGTCTGTTTCGCGGGAAATAAAATAGCAGGCATTGCCAGTCAATCTATCGAGTACAGCGTTCTTGTTGTTCTTCTTCTTCTCCTTCGTCTTCTTCTTCTGTTTGGATTTACGGCAGACTAGATGCAACAAAAGCGTGTTGCTGCTTTCCACTGGCCATTTGTAGAATTCCATTGACCATTAAATCCTTATGTAGAGTCCAGTATGGTGGAGAAAGTTATTTACAGTTTTGTTATTTCACAATGCTCCGTACCTTCAGGCTTTTCTTTTTTCTCAGATTTCTCAGACTTTGCAACTGTCTTCTCTGCAGCCTACTCTCAATGTAAATCTCCTAAAAAAGGACGCCCAGGAATATGAACGTTTAACTCCTTCAAACAGGTGGGTTATATAGAATGCAGTCCATCATGATTTAAAAAAAAAAAAAAAGATCAAATACTTTGACTCTAGCACAACATTCTCGAAGACCCCAATGAAGTGCGCATCGATAATGCAGGTGTGATTAAACTGGTCTGAGTTCTAACAAGGAAGTCCTGCAGGGGCATTCGATTGGTTCATTGAGGCTGAAGGAAATCCGGTCAATAGGGCAAAATAATAGAATCGTTCGGGTAGGGATGCAATCCGTTTAAATGCTGTCTTTTGGTGGCGTTAAAGCATGAAAATAAACCAGTTTCAAATAGTTTGTGAGAGGGCAGTAGCACTGGCTGCGAATAACCTGTAACGTCAGAGGTGTGTTTTTGTTTCTTCGGCCACTCCGGAAAACTTAACCAAGCCGTCGTTATTTTTATTTTTTAGGGTGACGTGGAGTCGGATGCCTTCTTCGACACTGTCTAATGTGTCAGTAGAAGTACTCAGTGTAACAGGATATAACCTTAATGAATGCATAATATACTGGGACATTGCATTAAGGCTTTCCAAGATGTTTAGCTGTAAATCTCTGCATTGAGCTCCAGTGTCGGCTCACAACGGAGCAGAGAGGAGACTGTCGGGGCCTTGAGTCAGAGGAATCCGGCAGACAGACAGATTTTGTTGGATCTGCAGCATCGGGACTGAAGTGACACAACAGTGATACTGGTAGAGCACATTTCGCTAACTTCATGTCCTCACTCATTTGCGGGCTCAAAATAAAAAAGGATTGTGTATCAGTTATTAGTTTTACATGGATCAGTAGGGGTCCACATTGTGGTCACGTTTCCTTCCACAGGAGCAGCAGACAAATAGGATGGGCCCTGCGTTTTGTGGCACTTTTTAAACATTTGACCTTCCTATTGCAGCTGTAAATTGGGGAATAAACTAATTTTTCCATTACTTAAATCACTAGACACATGCGCAAAGGTCTCTTAAGCACAACTGCCTTGGCTATAGTCATCAGTCTGTCCTGTTCCTAATGGTTCAGTTGATATACATTGACTTTGGAAAATATTCAGACTCCTTCACTTTTTGCACATTTTACTGTGTGTATACATCTCATTTTAAATGGATAAAACTGACATTTTTCCCACCAGTCTACACTCAATAACCCATAATAATAAAATGAAAACATTTTTTTTTTAAATTGGCAAATTTATTTAAAAAATCCAAAACTCCATTTACAAAAGTGTTCAGTATTAAAGTCTTGACGTTTACAAATGACCTGTAAAAGTAATATTGGCAGCAATTACAGCCTTGAGTGCTCTTGGGCAAATCTCAACTTTGCACACCTGGATTTGTGCTGTTTACCCAATTCTTTCTGTCATCCTTTCAAGCTCTGTCAGATTGGATGTGACGCATCTCTGAACTGTCATTTTCAGGTCTCTCCACAAAATATGGGGTTTAGGTCGGGGCTTTGGCTGGGCCACTTAAGGAGAGACTTGTCCTGAAGTCACTCCAGCATTGTCATGCTGAAGTCTGAACTTTCACACCAGTCTCAGGTTGTGTGCACTCAGGAGTACATTTTCTTCAAGTACTTCTCTGTATTTGGCTGCATTCATCCTTCCGTCAATTCTGACCCATCTCCCTATCCCTGCTGCTGAGAAGCTCCCCATAGCATAATATGTATTATGCATAGCATAATGCTGCCATTACTATGCTTCAACATAGGGATGGTATTAGCCAGGTGATAAGCAGTGCTTAGTGTTCACCAGAAATAGTGTTTGGAGTTATGGTTGATGGTGCTTCTGAGAGAGTTATCCTTAAAGCAGGTTCTCCAGCCACTGCAGAGAACTTCTGAAGCTCTGTTATAGTGACTCTTAGGTTCTTGGTCACCTCCCTGAGCAATGCCATTGTTGCCCTGTGGCCAATCCTCCAAAAAGGAAGTGTCCTGGTGGGTCCAAACAATAAGTAACAATTATTCAGACTACTGTGCTCCTGGGAACATCTTATCAAATGAGGGTTCTTAGTGGCTGTCCTGGCACAAAAAAAATCAGAAGGTCTAACTCAACAGAGAGCCCGCCCCAAGCCACTGCCAGTTGCTCTAATCTGAAACTAGCTCACCTCTCAAAGCCTTATTTTAGTATGACCAGAAAATTAATTTGTTCTGAAGGTTACAGCATCATCAAGCTGATTTGTAAAATATGTGGCAGAGAATATGATCAACTAGATGTTAATTGCATTGCAACAGCAAAGTACAAATCTTGCATTGCTGTGGTGTTTGCTCAATAATGCTACATCTGTCCTGTGTATGGATCAAGCTTTTAAATTCCTCTTTTTAAATCTTACCTTGAAAAACAGAGATCTGTTCTGCATTTTGAGACAGTGGTAGTTTCTACACCAAGGTTGAGGACTAGCCATGTTACAAAAGTGTTGGTAGTCCTCACAATTCTGAATGAGTTTTCCTCAATTTTCTGCTGTGTTCTTTGGAACATTGAAGGAGTGACGTTGTATAAAATTCTATATGACTTAGAATTTTTCACATACCAGCCCTAATTGGCAGGGACACAAGCTCATTTCTTTACTTGAAATAAGAGGCATACTGTAAGGCTCTGTTCAGACCTGGCATTATGTGTCTCAGGTCATCTGATCACAAGTGGACAGCTCTAAGAACAGGTGTGAAGCCACCCAAGATCTGATCACTCAGACCAAATTCTGGGCCGAATGTGGCCAAATTCTTTTAGTTGTGTTGGCAAAAGTGTCCTGGGCCACATGGGGGGACTCCCTACTCAACTGACGTCCTCTGCCACAGTGTAATTAGTCCCACCACAGATTTTAAAGAAGCTACACTGACTACAACATATTGATTTTCTATTTTATTTTTTACTCTTTAAGTGGCTAAAACCTTATTTAATTATAAAACTGTGTGCAGTGCATTGATTTGCTCACCCCCTCCTTGCCCCCGCTCACTCTCTCTCACATTGACAACAGACCCATCTGTTCATAGTTGGACTGGTCAAAACAACAACACATTTGGTCTTTGCAAACAGAAAATGATGTACATGTTTATTTGCATATTGTGCGGGGAACTGAGATCCATTCACAAGAGGTTTCTCAAGACTCTTGAAGTGTCAACTGATGTGCATACAGCTGTCCACTTGTGATCGCATCTCTCAAGATGTATTTGATGCCAGGAGCAGGGCCTATGTGTCAGAACATAAAGTCTAGTTTAAATCACACCTGTTCCTGATGAATTATCCATCTTTGCAGCAGGGGTTATGCAGTGTGGAGTAGGACAACTGTCTGGTGGCTGCCAGAAGACAATGGGACTGCACTGCATCTTGATCCTGTGCTTGTTCTCAGGCTGGATAGTGGGCTACAAGCAGGGGGACAATGTGACTCTCTATGTCAACAAAGTGGGTCCTTATCATAACCCCCAGGAGACATATCACTACTACACCCTGCCTGTTTGCAGGCCAGAGAAGGTCGGTCTAAATTCTGTTTTACAGTGTATCGCCCAAATTTACAATAGTAGTACATATTTCCCACCATAAAAGGAATATGGTACTTCAACAGTGATGAAGTGTGATTGTAGCCAGCTGCAAAGTTTTGGTTTGCATGCTATAACTTCTTCATGGCATTATGTGCTGTTTGAATTCACTTGATCAGAGAATTATGACCACCTAATGCTTTGTGCTCCCTTTTTACACCTTGTAACATATATTGTATCACGTCTTCTCTAGGTACACCATAAGTCCCTGAGTCTGGGAGAAGTGTTGGATGGTGACAGGATGGCAGAGTCGTTATATCTCATCCGATTCAGAGAAAATGTGGAGAAAAAAACTCTTTGTCAGCTCACTCTTTCAGAGAAACAGGTTTGTATTTATACAAGTAGGGTATAGTTTTGAACTTAACATTGTATATTAGCAGACATCTTAGTTTAAATGACAATGCACTCATCTCATTGGTGATTGAAATTGTTTATAATTTATTAACTAACTTGATTTTAAATTGAATTTGCTGTATCAATTAGTCCCTGGTTGATGGGTGTTGCAAGACAAGGACCATTTAGTACAACAACTTTCTAAAATCTTGTAAAGTTAAACTTTATAATTTTTTCTATCATTATTAACCAATTCTTCAAGTACATTGTTCTCTTTAATGTGCTAATCTATTGTAATTTAGTTTAAAAAAAATTGTGAGTATAATTCAATTAAAATGCAAATTTTCCCTCTTCACAAATGTAAGATAATGGAACTGAAACTTTTATTTAGATATTTGAAGTTCTTGAGGTGTTCTTTTTGTTACGTACCTCTTATAAGGCTATATTATTTGAGTTGGAAGATATGTATTGGTATCGGGATTTAATACTGTATGCTCGGTGTGTGCTGTCACAGGTGAGAACCTTTGTATGTTAAAACCTGGTTTGGATCCTGGAGAAAAGGGCAATGTAGCAGAGCAGGATCATCACAGATGTTTCATTGAATTAGGGCCACAACACCATTAAGCTTCCACCACAGCTTCATTAATATATCAAGCTGACTTGTATATTATTTCCTCAACAATTCTAATAAAAATAAATCATTAAAAAATGGTTGTACTGGAAGCTGTAAAACTTAAAACACACAAAATGTGATCCATGGATTGTTTTATGTGTGGTAGGTGGACCAGCTCCGTGAGGCCATTGAGGAGCTGTACTACTTTGAATTTGTCCTGGATGACATTCCAATTTGGGGGTTTGTGGGATACATAGAAGAGAGCGGCTTCCTGCCTCACAGCCACAAGGTAAACCTGTTGTGCTTCTGAAAGTTTGTGGGATATGTGAAGTAGGCTGAAAATTGCTAAACAAATACACAGAATGAGACTGTAAGTTTTGTTAAAGTTTCATCTTTATGCAAAGTTCTTGTCTCAGCTGAATCAAATTGAATATCAATCTCCAGTTGTCTCACACCTCTCTTTCTTTTTCTCTTTTTGTTCTGTCTCTCTCTGTCTCCCTTTCTTTCACTTCCACCAGGTGGGTTTGTGGACTCATCTAGACTTCAACATCGAATACAACGGCAACTCAGTGATCTTTGCTAATGTCTCAGTAAAAGATGTCAAACCTGTTCCCCTGGAGGAGTGGGTGGGTGCAGGAGTGGGTGGAGTTGGTTTGGGTGGAGGAAGCCTGACCGTCACCCACACTTACAGTGTACGGTGGTTTGACTCCCCTCTACCTCATGCCCGGAGAGCTGAGCGTCTCCGAGACTACTCGTTCTTCCCCAAAACACTGGAGATCCACTGGTTGTCCATCATTAACTCACTGGTGCTGGTGGTGCTGCTACTCGGCTTCGTCATCATCATCCTCATGCGGGTCCTTAAGAATGACTTTGCCAGGTAAGTAAGCAAAGCAGCTTAAAACGGTAAGTTCTGTTGATGCTGATTGGTCTCATGTATTTAAAACAAGACATAGTTTTTTGTTTTTTTTTACGTGGGCACGTCAAGAACTTGTTCCTACGCACAAGTGCACCTACGGAGTGCACTGTATTATGTCGCTTTCTGATTCACTCAGCTGACCTGTGTCAAGAATGTGGGCACAGCTCTCACTTTGGTTAAACAGGGACGACTGGCTCGTAGCAATGGGCCCGGTACCCCATACTCCTCCAGTACCCCCCACAGGGCCCCCTGAGGGACATGGTCATAAGCCTTCTACAAGTCCACAAAACACATGTAGACTGGCTGGTCATACTCCGGTCGGCACCTCCTTTCCTTTGACCTGAGTTTCTCCCCATCTACTGTATGTCCCCGAAGACCTCCTTTTTCTGATTGAAGGAAAGTTTTGATGTTACTGGTGATTCAGCATTCGAAAAGCATTGCAGTCTTTGCTGGTATTACAGTGTCCATCCAGAAGTTAATGGAGTCTGTGGTGTAGTCAACCATTCTGTCAAGGTCAGTGTCCTTGCTGGTATCATTTTCCTGTGACTCCAACAGTACATTCCAATCTGTGTACTCAAAACAGTCTTTTAGAGACTCACTGGCCTCCGGGTTCCAATTCCTGAATGAGCTGGTGGTTGCAGCCTGCCTTAGTATACAGGGTTCGTAGGAAGGCTGAAGAAAAAAAAGATTATGATCTGATCTGCCAAGTGGTTGTAGAGCTGAAGCAATGTAAGCCTCCTTGACATTTGCATACACCAGATCAAGTGTCTTATTTTCCCTTGTGGGACAGTCAACGAACTGAGCGAAGCCAGTCTGGTGAGAGGTGACATAGTTAAAATCCCCCAATATTGCAATGAATGGACCAGGGTGCTGGGTCTGTACCCGTGAATGTTGTCACATGTGACAACAGTTGACAGAGTTGACATTTCGATGGTAGAAAAGGCTTACAGTATATCTCCATCTCCTAGCCTTTAGCTTCGCCCCAGCTCAGCATCCCCAGTACGGCTTCTTCAGATCGGTCAGTATTGGCTGTTTAATTCCATATCTGGTACACTTTAAAGCCAGGAGATCTTCCTTCATGTTTATTATTTTGTCCATCATCAGACGAAAGACCAACATACATAAAACCAGCGTATCATTCGAATTATGAGTTTGTTATGGCCAACTATGACAAGCACAGAAGTCCAATAACAAAGCACCACTCATGTTCAGATCAGGGAGGCAGTTCCTCCCAATCACGTCCCTCCAGGTTTCTCCGTCGTTGCCCGTTTCCAGGACACCACCCAGACACCCCAAGAAGGCCTGGTACAGATCGCGTTGTTTCACCGGGGGCTGGTTTCCCTTTTCTTAGCGAGGTGTCACAACTCTTATAAGGTCTCTTCATTGATGGTTTTATGAATTGCTATTAGTCTGGCCTTCCCCTAGGACCAATTTGCCTCTGGAGATCCTACCAGGGCCAATTGCCCCCGGCAACACACCTCCCATGGTCTCCGGGACACACAAACCTCTCCAAAACCTTAAGGTGGAAGTTCTCTGAGATCTTAATTGGCATTGTTAATTGATGAGTTTTAAATTTGGTTGTGTAGTGAACATTTAATTTTGAAAATTTTGAGGATTTGGCAATATTTTACAAAAGCTAAATATGGCTGACTGGTATGATCCTTTAAACTGTTGTTAGAAGTGTATACATGAAAGGGAGAGTTTTCCTGTGGCCTTTCTGTTTGTTTGGAACCCAAGATTACATCCTGGGTGAAAACACTTTTCCCTCACCCGCAGGTACAATGTGGAGGAGGAGAGTGGATGTGATGATCTGGACCAGGGAGACAATGGCTGGAAGATCATACACACTGATGTCTTCAGGTTTCCCCCTTACAAAAGCCTGCTGTGTGCTGTTTTGGGAGTGGGGGCTCAGTTCCTTACCCTCGCCACAGGTGAGCATTTGTTCTCAAATACACTAATACAGCAACACAGCTTTCTGAACACCACTGACCCATAGCAACAGTCTTTGTATTGAGCACCAGAGTGCTAAAAGAACCAGAAACCTGATAATGATATATGCACACACTTCATATGCACAGACCTCAGATGCAAGAGTGTGATCACCCTAATGTTTCTTCATTGCTATAGGGATCATCGTCATGGCATTGTTGGGAATGTTCAATGTGCATCGTCATGGTGCCATCAACTCAGCAGCTATCGTCTTGTACGCTCTGACCAGCTGTGTGTCAGGGTACGTCTCTTGCAGCTTCTACACACAGATCAACGGCCAGCACTGGGTGTGGAACATCATTCTCACTTCATCTCTTTTCTCTGGTGAGTCTGATAAGAAGGGTTTGTGATGAAGTTCATAGAGCACTTGTACATGTTCAGGTCATTGTGTCAGTATGTATGTGCACTAGTGCTGTCAAAATTGACCAAAAATGACATTTGATTATTCTTTCTAAAAAACATACACACATCGGTTTGAACCATTCGAATATCTATTTTTGCTCATATCCAAAAGAGAGCAAACCAATACAACATCACAACATAATCACTTGTCTAGGTGAATATTTTCAAGACGTTTCCTCACGGTGCTAGTGCTGAAATGGTTGGTTAACTGTAGCTTAAATAGCTTGCATACAACTTTATCTTGAGGGTCCACAATTCTGCTGTCTACTGACCAAAATCCAAAGTATTTCTAAATTTGTAACTTCTGTCTGTGGAGTTGGGTTGTGAATTCTCTAACATCATTACCCCACAGAATTATTTGCTTGTTTTCCCTTTCATTTTCAATCATCTGTTGTTGTGTGAGTCCTCTCTGTCATGAAGTGTATTCAGTGCAGACTCAGGCTGACATGCTAAGCTGCAAGGCAGACAGGCGCGGTACTGCTCCTTTTTTTTCACAATTTACTATTGATTTTCACAATCAAATATCTGTTTCTTTTTCTTTCTTTTTTTTTGCAATTTGATTATATTCATTGATAACCTTCATGTGCTCTTCCTGAGTGTCTTCAAACAAGGTGGTACGTACACTTTTTAGTGGCATTCTGTATGTTGTTATCTCTCCACCTCTCTGCTGAAGAGCAATCAAATTATTTCTCAACTTCATTAGTGTCTTTGGAAAAGCATGTTGACTCTATACAGTTTACTCATATCTATACTCACAATCATCACATACTTTTTCCTACAACTTTTTCTCCCATGGTTAATTTGAACATGGTCTCTTAACCATATTAATGCACCTATAAGTAACTTCAGAGTACTGAAACTCTATTTCATCAGTAATGGATTCAAATAAACTAATTTCTGCTGACAGCTTGATGTTTTCTCTACACTATTATTTTGTTTATCCCTTTAGTCAATCTGTCAACTAAAAAAATGAAGCCTTTTTCTCAAGAATAAATATCACCAACAATGTTGCTGGCTGCCATTTCTCTTTGCTACTTTTTATTTGTGTACTATTGTTGTAAACATCAACTTTTACTTTGAGCTGAAACTTTTAGAAAAGAAACTGGAATGATTTTACCCAAGCCTAATGGCTTACCAATTTTCAGAATTAGGCTGGATAGGTAGAGTAACTCTTGTGTATTATATCCTGTGCAAAGCTGACAATGCTGCTCTACTCAGTTAGTGATTTATTTATTTACCAATAAGATATTCATAACATTTGCATTTTGTAGGAGTACTTTGTTCAGGTTCAGGAAGGTGTTTTAAAATTTGTTTCTGGCACATAATATTATGTGGTCTTATTAAGTAATTAAGCTGCCTTATTTCATTGTATTTTCATAATTAAAAACACTGATGTAATTGGCCATTTTTATTAGAATTATCTAGCCTAATTAAAAACAATCCCTCTCTGTCACTTGGTCATTCATTCCCACAGCTCCTCTGTTCCTGACGTGGAGTGTAGTGAACTCAATCCATTGGTGGAGTGGTTCCACTCAGGCTCTGCCGGCCACCACAGTTCTCCTCCTGCTGGGTGCTTGGGTGCTGGTGGGCTTCCCCCTCACTGTAATTGGAGGTATTGTGGGAAAGAACAGAGCCGGCAGCTTCCAGGCACCCTGTCGCACTCGCAACATCTCCAGACAGATCCCTACACAGCCCTGGTACAAACACACAGCTGTGCACATGGCCATTGGCGGCTTCCTGCCGTTCAGGTGAGTTGTCCTTGGGTGTGAAAAGGTTAAGCTTTATTTAAGGGAAAACTGAATAGCATTAAATGTTTCCTCTACATTCTGTATATTCTTAGGGCAGAGAAGTAAAAAAGTTTAGTACAGAATAAACACCGGAGGTAAAATGGCATCATATTTTACAAAATTACAATTAATAATCAATAAAAACTACTTTTAGTGGAACAGGATGCCCCACAATCAGATTTTATTTATCAAGAATTAGTGTAGGATCATTTATTGTAAAATATCATTGAGGGACCATTGAGCTTTAAGGATTTATCTACCCCAATAGAAAATGTTGAAAGTAACGCCTCTTGAATTCCTATTCATTACACTAATTCTTCCTTTCCATCAATTTTTTCTCAGTGCCATTTCAGTGGAGCTGTACTACATTTTTGCCACAGTTTGGGGCAGAGAGCACTACACCCTCTATGGCATCCTGCTGTGTGTCTTCGCAATCCTCCTCTCAGTGGGCGCCTGCATCTCTGTGGCCCTCACCTACTTCCTGCTGTCAGGTGAGGACTACCGGTGGTGGTGGCGGAGTGTATTGAGCACAGGTTCCACAGGCCTCTTCATCTTTGTCTACTCCATTTTCTACTACCGGAACCGGTCTTCTATGAGTGGCCTGGTTCAGAGCACAGAGTTCTTTGGCTACTCTCTGCTCACAGCGCTCGTCTTCTCGCTGATGCTGGGCAGTGTGTCATTCTGGGCCTCACTGGCATTTATTCGCTACATCTACCGTAGCCTCAAGATGGACTAGACATGAAATGTGCACACACACAGCTCTAAACAAACATTTCCTCATAGCACACATGGACAATCTTCATTCTCCTCTCTTGCTCTTTCAGTCATACACACACACACACCTGCACTGTTAAGGTGTTAATGGGAGGAGAAATAGAAACAGGGGCCTTTACCTTGATTTGACAGGAGCTACTGAACTACTGGAGCTTTCATTGTTGGAATAAGAAATGGATGGATGGATAGATAGATGGATGAAAGACAAGTAGGGGAGGGGGCTATTTCCATCAGTAGGGGATGTGTAAAATGCACAATGAGATACGAGTGAGTGGAATTAATATTGTATGATGCAGTGTGGCATCATCTGCTCTGGTTCTTACTTCACGGTCTATCAAGGCTAAGCAGGATCTACACATTCTTTACAGAAAGTTTTGTCAGGCTATTCAAGTAAAAATAGCAGATATTATGTTTTGCACTAGTCCTGCTAAGCTCAACATGGCCCTGCAGTGCATAAGGCGTGTTGATACCTTGTAGATTCAAGAGCTGTTGCAAACTGTGGGTGATGGGAGCAATATTGTCATTGTTATGTTATTGGTCCCCATTGACTGATTTTGGTTCTACTGTAAATATTGTCTTTTCAATAAAGTGCTTTTTAATACAATGATGCCAGCAAACAACTCTGGGCTGATTTTTTTTTTTTTTTTTTTAAACCAAGACTTTGTATTTTTCCCCTTTATTTTATAAAGGTAACAGTAACCTAAATTGTTTTAGCTAAAGATGCTACACTTTTCATGTCCAACGCTTTTTTGAGCTGTTGGACATGTTTGATGCATATCTACTGCCTCCTAGTCTTGATAGCTAGTATTGGAGTATGGCATTTAAAATTAGCTGCTAATAGCAAAACTGTCACACCATGTGTATCATACTCTATTCAATCACAAATTAGAGAGGAGTAATGTGAATGTATGTTATCAAGGTCACCATGTTATGCTTACAGCAAAACATTCAAAGTGAAATGAAGACAATTTTTCAAGTTTAAGTGAACTTGTATTTATATATAAAAAATAAAAAAAATAATGTGTAGCATATCAGACCTGTATCAGTACTTTGCCTTTTAAAAAAAAAAAAAAGAAAAAAAAAAAAAAGACACAAACCAATGTAATACGAAGAATGCATCCAACATGGACCCATGTAGTATCACCAAGCGCAAAGAACACACCAACATACATTAAATAGTTGCATATAAAAATAAAACTTCAAGATCAAACAGTAAAATAATTTTGAACAGTATGTGTATGAACAAGGCATATGTACACCAAGCCAATCAAAAAAAATGACCTCAGTTAATTACAAACTACATTCACAAACAGTAAAGATGGCTGTCAAGTAACATTTACAGAAATGCTTATGAGCTCAAACAACTGTTGGCTGGAATGATGTACTATGGCTGTGTTTAAAGACTTTCAGCTGTCGACAGGCTCCTCATCTTTGGTTTCAAAGCTCATATCATGCCCAGTGTTACTTGCAGATGAGTTAAATACATTGGGACTGTATTCATACTGGCCGACACCTGGGGGCATGGACCAGCCAGTTGCCTGGGGCCTTGTGGACACTGCAGTCTGGGATGAAGTGGACGACCAGGAGTGGTACCCGGGAGGTCCAGCGGCACTGCCCATAGCAGCCAAATAAAAGGCCACGTTCTGAGGAGCAGTCTTCTTTAAGGCTGCCTCCACCATGTGCTGGTTGTAATGCTCCTTGAGCTGGGGTTGGGCCTCTCCCTGATACTGCAAGATAAAACAATTTAGCAATAGTATCAAATTTATATAGTGATCTATATGACGACAATATATTGTTTGACTGTTTTTTGTCTTCACTTTGAGGCCATAACCAGGCTATCATTAGGCCTTCATTAAAAGACATCTTGCTCTATGCCCAAGCCTGGTTCTCAGTTATCAGTTAAAAAGAAACCTGGGCAGGACAATGAAAGAATACAGGAAAATGCATTATTCACAATCCAATGAAATGCATAGTTCTTGTTCAGAATTACATGAACAAAATATGAATCCCAAAATAATAATTGTATATGAACAAATTTTATCTACTACAAATAATGGGAGCTACTCACAGATGGGATATGCGAGGGAATGTTGGTGTATATGGTTCCATTAAGTGGGCTGTCCTTGTTGATTGTATAGCGCTCAGACACCCAGCTGGTATCTTTCTGATGCCTCCTTAGCTTCATCCTTCGGTTTTGAAACCAAGTCTTCACCTAAAAACTCGAGGGAGATCCCAGCTGATCACAGAGTGAACATGAATTCAATTTTGTTGTGCTTGTTATCCAACAAACTTCTCAAATTCCTCACCTGTTTGTAGGTCAGTCCTGTCATTTCTGCCAGGTTCTTCATTTCAGCTGGGGTGAGGTACCTCTGCACGCTAAAGCGCTGGACAAGAGCATTCATCTGACTCTCTGAGAAGGCAGCCCGGACCTTTCCTTTAGGGTTATTTCCAACAGTATTACTTAGCTTATTAGTGGAAATTAAGGGTACGTGTAAAGAGGTGATGTTGTTGGTGCTTTTATTCCTTGTGACAGCAAAGGTCTGTGGCTCCTCCACCAGAGAGCTGGAAACATCCTTGCTGGCAGTGGAGCTCCTGCTGCCTGCCTCGTTGCCAAGATCTTTCTTTGTCCATGTAGCAGAGTCTATCTGGGGCAGACTTCCTCCTCTGCTACTGCTAGAACTCCATGGCTCTAAGTGAGGGGGAACAAACAATGACTTAAGTAAGCACAAGTCTACATGGTCAAGAGGGATCATAACATTCATTTGTCTAAGTATGGAGTTTTGTTTTTCAGCTGAAGTTAACAAAAGAGACCATTATAGTACATTAAAGTTTGTATACAACAGGAAAAAAAAAAAAAAAAAAAATACATCTCATTGAACCTCATTCCTTAGATTAATTAATTTTGTTGTATTGGCACAAGTTTCAAATTCTGTCACAGGATATAGACACTTGGCTTCTGCCAAGTAATAAAATAAATAAATAAAAAAAATAAAACTGTGGCAGAATATTTGGAATATTCAATTAAAACCAAGAAGAAATTGAATTGGACTGAATAACCAATTCTGGAGGAAGAAATCGTCGCTTCAAGCATCCAAAGGGGAGATGCAAGCACTGGCACAAGGCCTCAAGTTACAGGTAATTGTGAAAGTTGCTACAGGGCCACAGACGTTGGCCGAGTTTCTCTTATATTATAACCTCCTTTATAAAATGTGTTTCAGAATTTTAAACCTGGTGAGGTGTGCGGCTCCGAGTCGCTGGTTGAATCGCTCCCTGCTCGCCTGACCCCATGTGCCCGTGCATCGTAGGCAGCCCGGTGTGGTCTGGCCCGGAATAGACGGCCTGCCTGGGCGTCACCGAGGTAAACCACCCCGGAACCCTGGTAGTGGTGATGGCCGTTTACGGCATGCTGCTCCGGACTGCCAGGTGGAGACTCGTCCCGGGTCCTGGCGGTGGTGGCGTAGTAGGCCTGTGTTACCCCGGTGTTGTAGTTGTTCAAGTCCGTGACTCCGGCTTCGCCCCAGCAGGTCAAGTTCCCCTGGTTTTGCTCGGGCGCAGGTTGGTACATAAGGCCATAAGCATAGGCATGGTAAGAGGGGTTGTAGTTGTAACTTATCTGCGCCTTCCAGTCTGCCATTTCTCAGATTTTGAGCGTAGCGACAAAAATTTAAAAACAAAATACAAGATACGGTCAAATATTGTTGCCAAAATTGCTTAAACTCAAGCGAGACAAACCCACATGAGCTAACGGGCAAATTAAGGAAAGCCAATTAACAGCAAAAACTTCACGCACTCTCCCAGAGCCTGTTTATAAAGGTAGTTGTGGGTGTGGGCAAGAATGTAGGTGTGTGTTTTGATTTGAGCCAATCTCCATGGGCAGCAATAAATCCATTTTATTGGCCACGTAGATCAATTTGCTATTTTTTACTTTTGGAGCCAATAAAAAAAGTTAAACATTAAAAGGTTCCTTAAAAACAACCATTTTACATTAGCCCTCTTCTTTTACACTGAAGGGGCTTTAAATTCAAAATGTTCATATATGATATAGGCCTACTGAATATGTAGAATTACTTTATCTTGATGTCTAGATCGCATGGCCGTACCCACCTCTGAGGTCACTGACCTCGGTCTTTTTTCCGAGCTGCATAAAATAAAAGTAATGAAATGATTGTCTGAAAAACTCCATTTAAGTGTTGTGAAGATATTGTACAACGCCAAGATCACCGACTTTCTAATCTGATCACATCATTGCTTGCTGCTCACCAGAAATGCATGCCAATTGCGCACAGCTAAATTGGAAACTACCAGACATTGTAATGATTTCTAAGGCAAAGTACGGCTTGAAAACATTACAACATCTTTATCGGTTTTATAAATGATTATCCAGGGTCTATAGTTTATGAAAGTTTAGAGTTGTTAGACTCTAGCATTCTTGAAGCGCTTCTTCTGAACATTTCTGAAGGCCGGCTCTTTTCTATTCTTGATCAGTGAATTTGTATAGGCACAGCATTTTAAACCGTTATAGAAATTATTCTGTAGTGAGGTTTTCAAATGTGGACCATTGAATGGATGTGAAATTCAGTACACTCAGTAGACTATTTTTGATTAAATAATGTAGGCGGATAGCACTGATAGATTCTTCACTCAGATTTACTTGATGTGTCCTTTCTGAGTGTAAGTGGTGGGTGCACTGCTGATTACAGCTGTTGACCAGTGCTTAAGGTATTAGGTCATAATTAAAAATTAAAATTGTCAAGACGAAGTGGTTCAAATAGCTCATAGCCTATATTGAGCCATTTGATTCTAAAGTCAATGTGGATGCAGGTGTTTTTCATTACATCTCTTCCTCCCCCAGACCAATGAGTGTTAGATGTTTGAAATTCACACTGTCAAGCTAAAATGGCCCAAAAAGGAATGTCTATTCATTCATGCACTTGATTCATTGTTAGGCGTTCCTGTTTTTGGAGCTGCCAAGATTTTCATCCCTGGTTTTTTAGCCAAGATGAATGTTATATCAACCCAAAATTCACAATGATAAGCTAACACAGTCCGAAATATAATGTGGATAACATTATTTGATACTTAAATGTCTGTAATGAAATACAAGCAGGGGGTACATTATTTGGCATGGCTTATTTTGGAGCTGCTGAGATTTGCATCCCCTGGTTTTTTAGCCAAGATGAATGTTATATGTATGAAATTCACAGTGATAAGCTAAAACAGCCCAACATATAATATGAATAATATTATTTGATGTTTAAGTGTCTGTATTGAAATACAAGCAGGGGTGCATTATTCGGCATTAAAGTGGTCTGATCAAAAGAATTTAGTGTTCAGTGAAATGTTTTTTTGTATGTTTGTCTGGTTAAGGGGGTATATTGAACTCTGGTCCACACTCCAACATAGGTGGCAGTAATGCGCCTCAACCCTAGATGCCACCTACCTTATAACGGAAAAAGAAGAAGAGGAAGAAGGAAGTCCTGGCTGTAGTCCAGATGGAAGCAGGAGTGATGCCACTTCATTTGAGAAGACACCAGCTAACGGATGTGTATTGGACATCCCTGAAAGGAGGAGGTTCCCATCCCACAAAATAAAATTTTAGGAAAAGTTGCTTTTAGTGGGAAGGAGACAAAATTGCAGATGAGTTGAATCTCAAAACATATAAATACAATCCAACAGTATTTTTTGCAGCAATTCTTTTTTGGATGATAGAACAACCTATCACTTATATGTCACTTCTGGTGATGGAAAGAAATAATATCAAATATAACTTCAGAGCGCAGGTTGATATTATGGAAAGACCATCTGGATATATAGACGGGTCAAAACATATGGAATCAGGTGGGGTTGGAGCATGATTTGTAATAGGCTACCAAAATTAGAAATATCTGAATCTAAAAGGGTTTCAGATCATATTGTTGTATTTGCAGCAGAGATGACAGTAGTAGTAATCTTGCCACAATGGAGGCAAACTAGACAAGAAGAAATAGTAATTACCTGTTCAGATTCAAGTTAAGTACTAGTAAGTAACAACCACAAAACAAAACCACAGATCAAGCAGCCAGTATACTTTACGAAGCACTTCTGCTATATTCCCACATAGTGGAAATAGGGATGCCAATTAAATTTGTCTGGGTTCCAGCACATGTATGGGCATAAGTGGGCAATGAAGCATCAGACAATGTGGCTAAACAGGCATTAAACAGGAACAAGGTGGAAGTGATAATTAGCAAAATGAAGCAAATATGATAGTAATATCAAAAAAGAAAAATAATACTCAAGACAAATCCAAAGGGTTTCTGGGTTGTACAATATCCTGGTGAAAGCCTCTTACAGACCTCTCCTTTTGGGTAAACTGTGGAGAAATTACTTTATCCCAATTCCTCTAACAACTGGAAAGTTGTATGGACCAATTTATCCTTGTCATCCTTTCGTTCCTTTTGTACAGATGACACCACTGGCACATTTATTCATATGATTTGGGACTGCCTAGAGGTCAGAGCTTTTTGGGAAAGAGTGTTCTGTATTCTCTCCACTCTGTTGAGGCTACAGATTCCTAAATCACAGGACATACTACTCCTCAATGATACCTAAGCACAGGGGCTCACTGGACTCACTGCAGCCAAAAGGATGGTGGTCAACTGAGTGAAACCCCTGCACTCCTTATCAATTAAAGAATGGCTATAAGCATTCAGAGAGACTGACCAACTAGAGATTTCCTTTTCTAAGGTTCAAAGCATCAAAACCCCCAAATATTACAGAACTGCAGGAAAACAAATACGACAATTCCTCAAAGTTACATGAATTTCTGGTATTTGTTATGTGTTATACCCATGTGTATGTGTATACGTCTGGGTGTTTAAATGCCTGTATATATGTAGGTATACATGTGTATGCATATGTATGCATATATGTATGTATATGTGTGCATATATGTATATGTATATATATGCCTTTTTAATGTGTATATGTGGGTGCAGAAGGTGCAGGGGCCCATGGATGCATGCATGCACATATATGTGGACATATGGGTGCATGTACAGATTTTATATTTCAATGGTATGAAACAACTTGAATTGACTTTATCGATAATCTGGGGTGGGGAATGGGGATAATGGGAATTTGGGGATAACTTATTATTATTATTATTATTGCTATTTTTTTCTTTTGTTCATATTTTGTAATTATTATTATTACTTATTTATTTTATATTATTCTTATTATTTTTTGTTATGTAATTTTTTTTTCTCTTTGCATGCTTGTAGATTGAGCTGGGGGGCTCTCAATATACTTGCACACTTGACTTACTACATTTTGGATATATTTCATCTCTCCAGTAATATTTTGTGTTGTTACTTCCTGTTCGTTATACAATAAATAATTGATGACAAAAAATAAAAAGTCTCTACATATAGGGACACTGAAACAACGGGAAGACACTTGTATAATGAGCAGAGTCATGAGAAACAAAGAAAATCGGTAAAAACAGAGGAAAAGAAATTACATTCTCAAGGTTAAGAATAGGACATGCAGGGTTAAATGCAACTATGCACTTAATGGGAAATCACAACACAGGGCAGTGTGAAGGATGTAAAGAGAGAGACAGAGGTGAACATGTATTAACAAGATGTGGAAAAATATCAAAGGGCCAAAGAAAATCAGCAAAAATGTAGAAACGGGAGAGTGCAAGGGATAAGTTTAGAAAAATTGTTACATGTAGATATAAAAGACAGTAGGGCAGCAATCATTCGTTTTTTCAAAGAGGCTGAAACAAAAAAATAAAATTTAAAAAATATATATTTGATAGTATGTGTGTTTTTATTTATAAATGAGCATAAAATGAACCTTGTGCGGAATGGAAACTGCTCATCCCTTTGCAGCGTTTTTGCAGTTTTCGCCTTTACACGCTCCAGCCAAGTAGGTGGCGGTAATACATCTAGTTGTTGGATGTCAACCACCTCACCAAAGAAGAAGAAGAAAAAGAAGCAGTAGTAGTAGTAGTAGTAGAAGACGAAGAAGAAGAACTGTCCGGTTCCGTCCCACGTGCAGGCAGTTGAACCGTTAACAGATCAGACGGAAGTCGAACCTGTTAGTATTCGGCTCCTAGGTTCGATAACTAAAAATAAATATCCGACAATTTCGAAGTGAATTTTCACGGCTAACTCGATAGCTAGCGATTGAACCTGTCCACGGGGACATCGCTAGTACCTACACCGCGAAAGGACAACTAGTCTGTCTAAGTTTATTAGGAATATTAACGTTACCAGAAGCTGATACCTCTGAGCTATCGAGATGCCAGCGGAACTTGAGAAAATTCTTTTACAGCTTACACAGCCCGACAATGCAGTTATTCAGCAGGTGATGCCACATTAACTTTGTTCACGTTCGCAGTAATTTGTAATTCAGATGACAAATTTGAAAATCGACCGTTAAAGCTAACTGTTGTCGAATTAAGCTAGGTAATCAGCTAAGTTAACGTGGAACGTATGATTAACAAACTGTCAGAACATTGGTCATGGCATATAGGACCGATTTTCTTACGTTAGCCGCTTACTGTCAGTGAAGTGACTTCATTGAGAAAAGGGAAAATTAAAGCTTGGGCTGGGAATATTTTGGCTTCACGTTTAAATGTATTTCTGCCCTGTGATTCTACAATAATGTATATGTGGCAGTCAGTCGAACTAAGTAAGATCTTTCTTGTCCTTCTTAGGCAACAGCCCAGCTGAAACGGGCTTTCGAAGACCCAGCCATTATTCCAGCGCTGTGTGCTGTCATGAGTGGCTCCCAAAATCCACAGGTATTGTGTGTATGAGAGAGAAGTGTGTGAATTTATTTATCCCATGGGATCCAAATATAATTTCCAGTGTGTATGAGAGAGAAAGAGAGTGATGGGTCTCAGCTCTTGTCTGTTTGTCAAAAAGATAAAAGCTATTGATCCCTGCAAAGAAATTGATTTGTTACAATTGCAGAACACACAAGAAAGAGGAAGAGAAAAAAGTAAAAAGTACAATAAAATGGTACATAGTGAGTGAAGTGGAAAAATATACTTATGCAAATGTATAAAAAGTTATGTAAGGGGTAGCCAGGCCTCTCTAACATTAACATTCAGCAGGTCCATGGTCCTGTCTCCTCTGGAGTTTTGCGAGGAGACGTGAGATCGAAATGCGGCCAATGGTAAGCTGGTAGTGGTGGAGCGGCTTATGCCGACCCTTTTCAGCGACAACCTGAAGATATCCACCAAGTTTTATGATCGGACAAATGATTAATAAGTTATGACCACTATTAACTAAGCCTCGCCCTTTGCAAAGACATTTCGATCCATGGCGGGCATGTTTTTTCGACCAATCAAGCTCATTTGTAATATAAATGTGCCTCTCAGTCACCCAAAGCTGTATACCAAATTTGGTATTGATAAAGTAAACATTCGAGAAGTTCTATTAATTTAAAAAAAAATTTAATGTTATGCTACATAGCTCAAAATTCATAATGGTAGTCGCTATTATCACAGAGCCTTTTTGTAGAGAATATTGACCTGTAGCTGTGAGGCCCATTTGAAAATGATGGGACTCTTGGTGTGGCGGGGGCAGCCTTTCAAATTCTTTACAATTTTGACTCATAATTATAGTGCCACCATATGGCTAAACAGGATCATATTTTTTGTAAAGCATTTACACACCATTTGGAGTTATGATACCAATTTTCGTGTGTCTAGCCAAGATGTAAATACCTGGAAATAAAAGTTGAAATGTTGATCTCTTGTCTCATATTCATCTTTTGATGTCAAACCCAAATGTTTTCAGTCTGCAGCAAAAATAAAGGAATTGGCCTCACTGTTCCAATACTTTTGGAGGGGAGTGTATGTTGAATTGTGGCAGGCAACTTAAAACTTAGTATTAATTTAATACTACTAATAATAAGTTATTACATAAATGGGAAAACAAGTCAGATATAGGGATTGGTATCTTAATGATTTTAACGATACTACTACTCTTACTGATACTGCTTATCGATCCAGTACTTTAACAGTACTCTTGTCGACGCTTTTTGAGGAAGACACTGTCTGGTGTGTGTATGTGTCACTGAAACAATAGCCCCGCTCCCCTGCCCTCTGCTCACAAACAGCAGGCAGGCAAAGAGAGAGAGACAGATCTCTCGTCTTCTGTGAGAATAGTGAAAATATATCATACATAGATGGATATTTGACGGAGTTAGTGAAATAAATGTGCAAGATAAGGTTTATCTACCAGAGAAAAAATAAAACAAAAAAAAGGCAACTTAAGTATTGATAGCAGAGCCATTAAGGTCGGCGCTTTTTCATACTGCGGTCTTGAGTAATGTATCCCCGAGGCCCGTTCAATACCGGGGCACGGTACCCATCCTTAGTCAGATATCGGCTTGACATTTGCAATAGCATGAGCAATCATCGATGGTTCTAATGGTCGTCGATCATCAATATCATCGTCCATCATCACAACCCTAGTAGGGATGTCACAATACCATTAATGTGGTACTGGGTACTATTACCAACAGAATTCCATGCTTCTCAATACCAAATTGGATACCACAAGAAAAAATAATAATAATAAAACAGAGGCTGCTGCATACACAGTGTGCTCACACATATACACACACACCTCCATATAGTCAGTGTGCAAGCTTAAATTGGCTAACCTGGTGACACCCCAGTGGTGTGACAAAATCAGTTAAACTGTCAGTATTATATTTTTGACAGACTGAATGGTTTTGACTGTAGCTTACTGATGTTGTGAGTACGCAGCTCACGTCATGAGCTGTCGCTATATTAGCCTAAACAGGATAACATAAGCCTTTGTGATTGTTGTGTGTGGAGCGTTGCTACAACAGATACCAGAAATCAAAAACAATAATGGTAATGTTTCAAGACATTATGACAATATGTTATTATAAAGTTAACAACTGAAACTCACTTGCTCTGAATTCTGTGTACAGATCCAGATGCCTGTCTTTGTGCTGCTTAGATTAGTCTGGGGTGTTTCTTCCTTTCACTTGAAGGACAGATTTGCATACTGGCTTTTGTTCGCCTATAACTTGTCCCTGATGATCTGCTTCAAATGCAAAATATCTCCATACACTAGACTTGGAGTGTTTTATTAGGGTTCTAACCCTGAAGGGGTAGAGCCCTTTTGTTTTTGCTCAGGTTTATTAGTATTGTTTGTCTTCTGCTGTGGCTCAAATTGCCATGAGCTGGTATGAATGAGAAATACAAAACTTGGCCACATAACTGGAAATGATGTGCGCTACTGGGCCAAGAAGTATGAACGCAATCAGGTACATGGTGGAACTGTAATTAAGGCAAAAAAGTCATTTTCAAAAGGCCACGCCCAATATATATAATCTTGGCCATAACCCATTAAACATTGGTCCGATCATCATGATCTTGGTCCATATCTTCTGGACAGGACCTCTAGGGGGCCAAAATGCCAAAAATACTTATCTCAAAATCAGTTGAAAAGATTTTCACCAAAATTTGTACATGTTCTGGAGGCGAGTATTAATGACAATATGAAGTACCCTATTGATTGATGATCAATCTGCAAAGAGCAAATTGAGAGAAAATTGGTATCATAACTCCAAATGGTGTGTAAATGCTTCACCAAAAATATTGTCACATTCGACTATATGGTGGCACTATAATTAAGAGTCAAAAAAATTTCTTTTAATTTGAAAGGCTGCCCCTGCCACACCGAGAGTCCCATCATCTTCAAATGTACCTCACAGCTATAGGTCAATATTCTCTACAAAAAGGCTCTGTGATAATAGCGACTACCATTATGGATTTTGAGCTAAGTAGCATAACATTAAAAACACTAAAATGAGTAGAACTTTTCAAATGTTTACTTTATCAATACCAAATTTGGTATACAGCCTTGGGTGACTGAGAGGCACATTTCTATTAAAAATGAATGAGATCGGTCTAAAAACATGGCTGCCATCAACTGAAATGTCTTTGCGAAGGGCAGGGCTTAGCTAATATTGGCCATAACTCATTTACCATTTATTCGATCATCATAAAACTTGGTAGATATCTTCAGGTTATTATAGAGAATGGGACAACCAAAGCATTAATTAGCTAAAATTCAGCTGCTTCTCTCAGTTGAGTGAGTTTTCTCATCACTCTACACACAATACCCCATAATGACGAAGCGAAAAAGTTTTTTTTAGAATTTTTTGCACATTTATTAAAAATAATAAACGGAAATATCGCATGTACATACATATTCACACCTTTTACTCAGTACTTTGTTGAGGTACCCTTGGCAGCGATTACAGCTTCAAGTCTTCTTGGGTATGAAGCTACAAGCTTGGCACACCTGTATTTGGGGTATTTCTCCCATTCTTCTCTGCAGATCCTCTCAAGCTCTGTCAGGTTAGATGGGGAGCGTCGCTGCACAGTTATTTTCAGGTCTTTCCAGAGATGTTCAATCGGGTTCAAGTCTGGGCTCTGGCTGGGCCACTCAAGGATATTCACAGACTTGTCCCGAAGGCACTCCTTCGTTGTCTTGGCTGTGTGCTTAGGGTCAGCTTTCCCTCGGTCGTGACTAGTCTCCCAGTTCCTGCCGCTGAAAAACATCCCCACAGCATGATGCTGCCACCACCATGCTTCACCGTAGGGATGGTATTAGCCAGGTGATGAGGTGCCTGGTTTCCTCCTGACGTGACGCTTGGCATTCAGGCCAAAGAGTTCAATCTTGGTTTCATCAGACCGGAGAATCTTGTTTCTCATGGTCTGAGAGGCCTTTAGGTGCCTTCTGGCAAACTCCAAGCGGGCTGTCATGTGCTTTTTACTGAGTAGAGGCTTCCGTCTGGCCACTCTACCAAAAATGCTTGATTGGTGGAGTGCTGCAGAGATGGTTGTCCTTCTGGAAGGTTCTCCCATCTCCACAGAGGAACGCTGGAGCTCTGTCAGAGTGACCATCGGGTTCTTGGTCACCTCCCTGACCAAGGCCTTTCTCCCCCAGATTGTTCAGTTTGACAGGGCGGCCAGCTCTAGGAAGAGTCCTGGTGGTTCCAAACTTCTTCCATTTACGAATGATGGAGACCACTTTGCTCTTCGGGACCTTCAATGCTGCAGAAATGTTTTTGTACCCTTCCCCACATCTGTGCCTCGATACAATCCTGTCTTGGAGGTCTACAGACAATTCCTTTGACTTCATGGCTTGGTTTCTGCTATGACATCCATTGTCAACAGTGGGACCTTATATAGACAGGTGTGTGCCTTTCCAAATCATGTCCAATCAATTGAATTTACTACAGGTGGACTTCAATCAAGTTGTAGAAACATCTCAAGGATGATCAGTGGAAACAGGATGCACCTGAGCTCACTTTTGAGTGTCATAGCAAAGGGAGTGAATACTTATGTACATGCGATATTTCAGTTTTTTATTTTTAATAAATTTGCAAGAATTTCTAAAAAACCTTTTTCGCTTTGTCATTATGGGGTATTGTGTGTAGATTGATGAGAAAAAAAAGGAATGTAATCCATTTTGGAATAAGGCTGTAACATAACAAAATGTGGGGGAAGTGAAGGGGTGTGAATACTTTCCGGATGCACTGTATGTAAACTATCTGAAATCTTTTCCTCATATTACCTCTTAGATTCGTCAGTCAGCTGCAGTCATGCTGAGATTGAGAGTAAAGAAACATTGGAAGAAGATTAGCCCTAACGACAGAGAGAGGTTTGTTCATAACTTTCCAGTGAAAAATGTCACACTATTGTAACATTACACCCAGTTGTTATAGTTGAAGTTAAGTTGAAAATGATTTCTAATTATGATTGCTTTGCTCATACAGCCTTAAGGTGGTGGTGTTGCAGGCCTTCATGCAGGAAACAGAGTAAGCTATTCCTTCTATATAACAATAATTTACTTTGTCTTCACTTTCTCTGATTTTTTTGTTCTAAATTAAACTGACACAGAGAAAGATACAGATGAAACAGATGTTACTTGAAGCATGTATACCCATATTACTTATACACACAGTACCAGTCAAAAGTTTGGACACACTTTCCCATTTTGGGAAAAAATGGGCACAATTTTCCATTTTGGGAAAAATCGGCACAATTTTCCATTTTGGGAAAGTTTGTCCAAGCTGTATGTAGCTATACATACTTGAAAAACCTCGTGAATGAATAAGCAGGGAGTCCTGTCTATATCTGTTTCTGTTACAGGCACACAGTGCAGCACTCGCTCTCCCAGCTGTGTGCAGTGATGGTTAAACATGAGACACCAGACCGCTGGCCTGCCCTACTGCAGCTCCTCAATCAATCCACCAAGAGTAGCAACCCTCATGACAGACAGGTACAGGACTCATAGAACAGTTAGGAATTTAGACAAGGTGTTTAGAGATGTTCAAACAATTCAGACTCATGTTATATTGTATTACGTGGTCTTTGTCAATAACATCCTAAGAATGTAAATGCTCTTTTGTCCTAACAGGTTGGCCTCCTGCTGCTGAATAAAGTGATGGATTCCAACCCAGAGGCCTTCAAGCCTCATTTCTGCCAGCTGCTACAGCTGTTTAGTACTATACTGCAGGACCACAAAAACCCAACAGCCCTGTACTACTGCATCCTAACCCTCACAGCCATAACTGCATACACTGGCTCAGAAGAGATGGTAGTATTATTGTTTTCCCCTTGATATCTCGCAAGTACAGTTTGAAATAGTATATAGACATTCAAACCACCTTAGATTGGATAGATTTCGATCTGTTAATGCATGACCTTCTTATACATCATAATGCAAGCTAGTTAAGAAAGTCCCTACCATAAACCTAACCATAGTCTTAGCCCTAAATTGTATCTAAAATATGGTCAATTTGAATACCTAGAACCTACACTTTTTAATGTCTGATGTGACATTTTTCTCTCTACAGAACCAGATGCATTCTATCATCCCAAGTCTGATTGTTGCTCTGAAACACCTCATCAAAGCAGACCAAGTAAACTGTGATATGTTAAAGACATATAATGACAAGTGTTGCTGTTTTCTGCTGCCAGTCAAGTGTATGGATAAATCAGACCTGTTGGATTATTGGGTTTGTTTTTGTCTGAATAGGACCAAGCCAGTGAGGCCATGGAAGTGTTCAATGAGCTCATGGAGAGCGAGGTGTCTATCATCGTCCCTCATGTTGCTGACATTGTCCGCTTCTGCTTGGAGGTAGGAGATGAATGTCTTTATAATGTATTTCCTTCCCAGTTTTGTGTTCTGAATTTCATTTTAACTTAACAAAATATTGTTTATCTGAAGCTATGGGCCATACATGAGAGTTTTAACTGTTGAACTGGCAAATGATGTTCGTTCCTCAAAGCTCGATGAGAACTTAACATATGTGTTTGTATCAGGTGGGCAGTGACACTGCACTGAGAGACTCTGTGCGAGTGAAAGCCCTCTCTTGCATAGCCTTCCTCATCAAGTTGAAGAGCAAGGTAAAGTCACCCCTCGGTTACTATGAATAAATTGCCTATATATTTCCTTTAGTTTGTAATGAGTAATAAGTGTCAAGAATACAAGTCATGGTACACCTCATGGACACCCTGCCTGCTTCAGAAATGCTTGCACAATAACCTCTGTCGGAATGTCTTCCCAACTTTCTTTGATCCACTCAGTGACACAGTGACCAGTTCAGGTCTCTTCATGTTTCCATTAGGTGTAAAAGAGCGATCACCCGAAAGCCAGTCCACCCATTTCTGCCTAACACAGCCTTTAAAAGGCTTGTTCAGGTGCACACTCAACTGGTAGAGCATATACCACTTAGGCTCAGTCCTTACCGCAGCAGCCACGGGTTCAAATCCGACCCATGGCCCTTTGCTTCATGTCATCCCCTCTCTCTCTCCCCAACTTTTCTATCATTCTCTCTCTGTCCCTATCTGAAATAAAGGCAAAAACTGCACAACAAAAAAAGTCTTGTTCACTCCAACGTGCAGAGCCTACAAAATACTAAGGTCATCCTGCCTGGAATGATGGCCAAGTCTGTTTTCATAGCTTTCAGCCCTGAATACATCATTCACCAGCATCACCTTTTTCTTTAAAATGCACCTGCCTTTTGCCCCATACTGTTTTAATCCAGTTGCTCATGCCCTTCTCCTCTTATCCAGCCCTTTTCATTTACCCCTACAGAGACACCGACTGGTATGTGCTCTTTGCGGACCGTTGTACTTTTGAAGATGACCAGTGGCTGCAGTTTTGTTCCATCTGCACAACATGACAAGACTACAGTGAAATGAGATTTCTCATGTCGGGACTTTTTAATATGTACTGTTTTCTTGCCTGTTTTATTAACAGTGCGATAGGGCAGCATATCAAAGCACATGGAAACGTCATCCATGTTCCCTATCTGTCCGAGTTAATTGGAATTCTTCTGATGCATTTTAATTATGAAGTGCTGGAATTTCCTCATTTTCTCTTGATAGCCTTTTGGCATCTTTTGCAAAATGTGTGTTCTTCTGTGAAGTTACAGTCCCTTTCTCTTCATAAACCTATCACACCAGCTATTGCAGCCACTGAAATTTGCCTCGCCTAAATCTCTGGACACCTTAATTGCTTTAATGCAAGATCATATTTTTTGGCACGGGGATCAGACATTGTCTTTGCCCATCAATCAACTCAGAAACAACATCCTCCATCCTTGGCCACAAACATTTTCTTCCTCTTTTAGCTTCTTTTTTTGTTTTTCCATGGCCTCAAGTCGATCTTTGCAACGCCACTAGTCACAAATCAATTTCTCGCTGACATTAAAGTCTTCCTGCATGGCAATTTCCATTGCATTCAGCAAAATCAACAACATGAAGTTTTTGTGCAGCTTGTATAGCGTATTCTTGTAGTTTTCTCTGTTTTTGCCATGTTGAGTTTGTAACAGTAGGCTCGCACACTGTAAATACTGCTAGCTGTAACCTACAGGTAGTTGACTTCAGCCTAATCGTTGTGTGGCTACTGGCGGCTTATGCACTGCCACGACACATGCAAGCTCTAGTTTATAGCGTCACCTGCTGGGTCTGTGTTGGATCCAACCCACAGGCCTATAAATAAATTAAGCAATATCCAGATCCAACTTTTCTCTTCATTTTACTGGTGTAAAGGACGCACTGGTTTATACGACGCACTCAAAGTAAAAAAAAAAAAAAATTGTTTTAACGATGCGTTTTATTTACCAGTTTTTATGGTATTCATCTCCATTTATTGGCAATTATTCTGACTGTAGACTGATGAATATCTAAACTAATTGAGATAACTTTTTAACCCTTTCCAGCTTTATGCAAAACTCTTGATTGTAGGTCTTCTGAGCGCTCTGTTTTGCGAGGCATGGTTCACATCAGCGATGCCATTTATGAATCGCGAACTCCAAATGTTTTTTCATAGACAAATTAGCTCTAACACACATTGTTTTGTTTCAACTTGTTTAATTGATTGGACTCCAGGTTAGATAACTCCTGACTGCAATTAGCTTTTGTTGAAGTTGTTACCCTAGGGGTTTACATACTTTTTCAACCTACACTGTGAATGTTTGATGCAATATTTTTGTTATTAGTTACAACAGAATGTGTTGTTTTCATTATTGTAACTTTGATGAAGATCAGACCATATTTTAAGATACATTTATACATAAATACAGGTATTTCCAGAGGGTTCACTCACCTTTTTGTTCCTGTTTTGGAAAATTGGGAAACAAACTTTCTTCAATTCTGTGGAAAATTTCTTCACCTGAGTTTAGAGAAAAATGTTCACTATAAAAATTTCTAGGCTATTGTTTATTGGTGGAATTAGTATAGAAGAATATTGTATAGCATTCAGAGGTACACATAAATTAAAAAGCCCTAAATGACAGAACATAAATGGCATAATTAATTGTGAATTAAATGTTTAGGTGTCCTGGATATACATATTTCTGTGCTAAGTCACTTTTTGATTGCAAGCAAAATAAAGAGAAACAAATATACTATATTATACTTTTCTGGCTCACTACCTGCAGGCTTAACTAGCTTGACCAGAAACAAAGGTTAGTATTAGGCTAAGTATTTGATATTATATTCACTAAAAAGTAAAACAAAATACTTCTGTGCTTTATAGACGGTGTTGAAGCAGAAGCTGCTGAACCCCATCCTGCAGGCGATTTTCCCCATACTTATTGCAGTTCCCCCACCTGGTGAGCAGGATCCAGAGGACAATGAGGATGACAGTGGAGATGGCACAGACAATGACAACCCAAAACATTGTGCTGCACAGGTGGGGAGAAGTTATTGAATTTTGTTAATATACTGTGTCTTCCTTTTGTTGTGTCCTGTTTTGTGACAAAATTTTCTTCTCAGAAACTTCAGCTGATTCAGTATGCTGTTTCAAGCAAGATTGAACTTGTTCAATTGTTTCTGTATTTTCAGATTATTGACACGATGGCACTCCATATGCCTCCAGAGAAACTGCTCCAACAAATTGTAAGCCATCTAGATGTATGATCTGAATGAGAATGTGATTTGTTGCACTAAATGGTAGTAGTAATACTTAAGTTCCTTTTTAATCACATTGAGTCATTTCATTCAAAGTTAACATTAAAAATATTGTTAGACAGACAGACTGAGGGAAATTCATAATGCAGGATTAAGTAACTGCTTAAATCATTAAGAGCACACACTTACATACTGCCTTTTTACAATGTATTTCTTTGTGTCTTGTGTTTAAGATGCCCCTCATCCAGACTTGCCTTGCCAGTGAAAACCCCTACCAGAGGAAGGGGGGTCTGATGTGTCTTGCTGTGCTGGCTGAGGGATGTGCTGACCACATACGCACCAAGTCTGTTCAGTTGACATAAATAAAATTCTCTTGAGTTTCACTCTTCATTTATTTTTCTTTGAGGACACACATTCTCTATGAGAGATGGTCTGTTGGCTAATTAATAACGATCACAGAGATTTGAGTATATTAAACTGTGTGTCTGTATCTATGTTAGGATGCTGTCATCTATGCTGCAGACAGTGTGCCAGAGTCTTTCTGATGGTAATCAAGTGGTGCGCTGTGCGGGCCTTTTTGCCCTGGGACAGTTCTCTGAACATTTACAGGTGAGTCAGGACACACATCACAACATATGCAATAGTACACATGCTGATTTCTGTGCTTAAATCCAATTACTTTTAAAGTATAGCACTTTGATATTATACTTTTTTAATGAAAATGTATTATTTATCAGTTGTTGTTGTCGTTGTTATTATTGCTTATACTGAGTACAATATTGAATCTTTTAGCACGTACTCATACAGATGCAGAACACTGCTTACCTAGTGTAGTAATACTAACGTAAGTACATCCTACATATCTACAGTGGGGTCCAAAAGCCTCAGAACATGGTCTCAACTCCTGCTGTAGTTTTACATAAATAAAAGGATGATTGTAATTTGGGTTTAATACTTAAAATTTAAGTTTTCTGTTGTTCCCTCAACCGAGGAGGTTATGTTTTCACCCATGTCTGTTTGTTGGTTCGTTTGTTTGTTTGATTATTTGTCCGTAGAATTACACAAAAAGCATTGAAATAACATGGGCCAGGTATGAATCCATCAAATTTTCTAAGGAAGTTATGTATTTGGGCTGTGCGATTAATCGATCGTTATTTTAATAACAATTTTGGCTTCCAATGATTGTGAAAACAAGATAATCGAGGTGAAACGATTGTGCTGCATTCTGTTTCACAACAATTTCATTCCCCTACAAAATCCATCCGATGCTCTCGGTACTGAAGAGATAAGGAAAATAGATTTCCTATTTGTTATTGCAACATAAAAGTTCTCTTGCACGTTCATGAACTTCGTTTCTGATTAAGAAATTTGTCTATTATGCATTTTCGCTATTCCCTACGCAAAATTTCATCTGCATATCTCTCTCTGACCCTGTGTGTATGAAGGGTGGGGCAGTGCTCACACATGGTGGAGCACTGTGCATTCCCATGCTGTACTTATTATTAATAGTAAGTAACAATGCGTCTGGCACAATTTAGGAAAGCTTACATCATTCAATATGCAACTGATAAAATTACATAATAACAATAGCGTTTGACCTAGCAGTGAGACATTTCACACAGCTGTTGAGCTGTATGAACTGTATTATGCTGATGTCATCATTTCACACAACAGGTAATAAAAAGACAATAAATCAATAAAGCTATACTTGAGAACATAAGACAAACTGTTGGATTGTTTGGCCATGGTGCTCTGCTCGTTGTCATTCTAGTTCACTCTGTTTCCACCTCTGCGTTCTAGCCCGAAGTAAGTCAATACTGTGCTGAGTTGATGCCTTTGCTGTTGGGATACCTCTCATCCTTGAACCAGGCCAAGATTGGCCACGTCACCAAGGCCTTTTACGCCCTAGAGAACTTCATGGAAAACCTGGGTAAGGAAAAAAGGAGGTTTACAAATGACTAACACAGAAGAAACTGCATATCATGCCCACCTCAAGAGAAGACATGAAACTTCCACAGACTTTCCTGACATTAATTAAAATAACCCAAACTTTCCAATGAACCTCTGGGTGAAAAAAAAAACTAATCTAAAAACTACAAACCTACATGCTTTATTTCCTCTCTTTTTCTCTGTAAATAGGATCAGATATTGAGCCGTACCTGCCCACCCTGATGGACACTATGTTGTCTTCTCTCAACAACACTGAAAACCTCAAGATAAAAGAGCTCACTGTGTCTGCCATAGGTGCCATAGGTAAGAGATCAAAGATTTGTCCAAAGACCTGCATAAGAAAATAATGTAATTTTTCAGGCTAATGTGTGAGTAGGGGTAGACAATCTTACTTTGGTATGTGATCTCCTTTTCACATGAATAGTAAGGATCGTGTCATTAAAAGGTGCTATATTTAGATATTTAAGTTCAATCAATGCTAATCAGACCATTGTTAACTGTTAAACAGCTAGCCCTCTAATTGCATCTGGTGAAGGTGACAGTGGAATTAGTAGTTGTATAAAATGCTCACACACCTGTTTCAGTAAATTTGAGGTCACAGAAAAAATGCTTTAGGAGTTGCATACTCGATTTTTGTCTCTCCCACAAACAACAGTTACACCTTCTGAAATTCTTCATTGCAAGTGCACAAATCCACAAAAAATTATGAAACTCATAAGCTTGCATTTTTGCTACAGGTGCTCCAGTGAATGTAGTGCAAAACACGTTCATACACCCGTATCAAATGATGTGAAGTCATACACAAAATATGCACATCTGTAAATCATGTTGTGAATTCAGGCAATCAGAGTTGCACACCTGTAGAATATTTTCTCGAAAATACGTTTTTTGGGATATTTTTGTAGCACAAAAACAAGTCAATAACTACAACTACTTGAATCTTCTACTACGAGTTGCAAATGCAATTTTTTCGCTCACAGATGACAAGTTTTGCATGCTCTCACTTTGCACCACATATTTCTGTAATATGTGGAGCAAAAGTGATTTGTGTATCTGTTGAGTCAGGGGTGGGCACTGTTCAGAGATAGGAAAACTTTTGGCCAATTAGAGGAGCTCATTTAGGTGCCTGTCCTTGATGAGCTTTTAGGGCTCCACATGTACCAGTTCTCCAACTGAGCAGAACAAAAACCGCCATCCCCAGCTGCAGTCCACCGTGGAGTTACAGTTCACCCACAGGATGAGAGACCTGCCTGCAGACTGCATCTCAAATGAATACTCCATATGAAATAAGCAAAAAGTGTAATTGGTTGTGACACAATTTGTAAACAGAAGACAGCATTGTGGGTGAAAACAGTGGCGAGTGGACAAACATCTGAAAAATTTGTCAAAGTGGTGGAAAGAGATGAATCACAACTTCCAGTCAGGACTTTCACAATAAAATCAGATTGGAAATAGAATGCAGATCGTGATTAAGATGCTGATTTATGGTGATGCTTTGTAGTTAACAGACTACATTGACAATGATAGCGAGCATTTTGAATTGTGGTATTGACTTGACAATTCTGCTCCTCCTAAATGATAGCTGGGATTATTTGACTGGGAGTTGTGTGAGGTACTTTTTTATAGTTGGTGTATTATCTGTTGTAGATGTGCTAAAATACATTTTTGCTTTAAGAAAAAACATTTTTTGATACATTTTTCATTGTGCTCCCAAAGTTCTTCATTCAACATGTCTAACAAGTGTAGAGCCCTGTAGGGTTGTTGATTTAATGTCAGCCTGTAAACACTTGGCCCACTATGACAAAAGCTTGCAGAGAAAATATTGTGAAAGTGAAGTAACCGTCAACCATTGTGAATCACTGTCTAATTAGCCAATGCTGCCAAAGAGCTGCTGGTTCCCTACTTCCCTCCAGTTATTGACAGCCTTAAGGGCTTCCTGACCACAACCACAGAGGAAATGAGGTCTCTACAAACTCAGTCCTTGGGTAGGTAAACCCCAGAGATTTGAATCTGAAGGAAAAAGCTGTGATATTAGTATATTTGCAACACAAACCTTTTTAGACTTATCCCTTGACTTATCTAGTCATTGAAATTCTTTAGTTTTTCTTGTACTTAAGGCAATTAAATAATGCATTCTGACTCAACATCAACAGCATGAATGAATGGAGGTTATTCATGTTTTGTTGCTGCTGTCAGATACCCTCTCTGTGCTGGCCCGTACAATTGGCAAAGATGTTTTCAGTCCTCTTGCTGCAGAGTGTGTCCGGCTGGGCCTCAACCTTAATGACACCATTGATGACCCTGACCTGAGACGCTGCACGTATGTAACTTAGATTTGAAGATGCATACGATTATCAATAGGAGGGGTTTTGTATTTATATTCTAGATAATCTCTTTCTTCCTGCATGTACCTTGTTGCAGCCATCTTTCTGCTTTGTTGATTTTTCAGCAATAATAGTAGAGAATAAAATCCATTCCAAATATCCCCACTTTTTGTCATTTTTCTTTCACCTCTCTTTCCCTCTGTTAGGTACAGTCTGTATTCTGCTGTATCCACAGTGAGCCCTGACTGCCTGACTCCTTACCTCACTGCTATTACAACAGTCATGCTGCTTGCCCTCAAATCTAATGAAGGCATCATGGTATAAAAAATAAAATATACATGCAGCACCCTCAAAGTAGTGTAAGAGACTATCCATGATATAAACATAATACAGTGTTTCAGTTTTCATCCTCGTCTCTCTACAGGCACACCTTGAGGAGGACAAGACATTTGTCCTGCTGGATGATGATGATGACAAAGAGGAAGACAAAGATGTGGATGATTTTCTAGAAGATGACACTGAGTCGGATGTCCACGATGTTGCAGGGTAGGAGTCTCACACATGCACACGTATTTTTTGTTCTTCAGCTTTTATTGCTTTAGCACATTCGGTTTGAAATAAATATCAAGTACATATTTTTGACATTCAGTACCAGTCAAAACTTTTGACTGGGACCGTATATGGATTAAATTACTTTTAAAACACAGCAGTAATGTGCACAAACAGAGTTCCCAACACACAGTATAGAGAAACAGAAAAAAATAAAAACACTATTCGATGAGGTTACATTGAGGTTACATTGAAGTCATAGAGCATGTGTCTTAGACCACTGAATCATGAGGACAACAGTTGTCCATGACAGCAATGGAAACTGAGTTCTACAGTATAGTACTATACTAAAGTGAGCCAGACTAAATAACATAATTACCCATAAAATGTAAACATAGTCAATTACTATGCTGGTGAGAGAAAAAAAAAAAAAGTGCAACTATCCAAATACTTACAGTCTGGATTGCACATGTGTGAAGAAAATCTTGTGAGTTGAACATCACCAGAAGTTCAGATGTCTCAGGCAGAAGTATTTATTGTAAGTTCTACACGCCATGGAGAAAATGATGACAGCAAGTGAACCAGAGTAGTGCAACAACAATTTTCTCAAGATGTCTGATCTGACATGTCGTATATATTTCTAGGTATCTCATGATTGCAACACTTCCTTAAGACTATTGGTCACTCAAACCTGATCATTGTCACATCCTCTTACCTAATTAATATTACATGTGTCTTGCCCTTTCCCCTACTTAGCTCACCCTTGACTAGAACTGGATTTAGGCAGTATTCCCTAAGTTTATGCTTTATGTTCTACATCCTTATCCATAAGACCATGGTTACTCTAGCAACAGAGGCTAAAAGTGTCTCCAAATGGCTACTTTTAGTCTTAATAACAACTAAACGGTAAACTATTGCATAACACAGTGACTTTATGACCTGAACCTTTGGAATGCGAGTCAGGCCTAACACTAAAGTATGAAAACTCCTTCACAACATGCATGCATATTTACTACTCCTGTTGGGCAAAAGATTGCTCTCTATGCCTCTGATAACATGTTTATCCATCTCTCAGGTTCAGTGTTGAGAATGCCTACATTGATGAGAAGGAGGATGCCTGTGATGCACTGGGAGAGATAGCCTTCAACACAGGGTTGGATTTTTAACAGATTTTAGATCTAGGCTTAGCATTTATATGATGGTTCTTGAATTTCTCTTCTAGTATGACGCTAGTCTCAGGAATTTTATTGCTATATATATTCACTTATTCGGTGTGCAGTAGGGCTGGGCGATCTGACTATCTTAAATTGTGGACAATTTTACTTTGGCATATTATTTATTTTTCAGATTGATCGTACAGATCATCAAAAGGTGATATAATTAGATATTTAATTTCAAGAATTCAATGGCTGCTAACGACACTATTGTTAACTGTTAAACAGTTAGCCTACTAACTGCAGCTGGTGACATCAGTCCTTGTTCTGCTTTGCCACCTTGGCAAGTTTGGCATAGTGACTCGTACAAGTTCACCTGTGCAAGAACAAGAACCACCGTCACCAGCTGCAGTCCAAGACGGTGGAGTTGCACTCCGCCTGCGGGATGGGAGACCTGCCTGCAGACAGGAAAACAGGAGGCAGGACAAGCCAGAGCAGCAACTGAATTTTCTATTTAAAATACTTACATATTGCACCTCGTGAATAAATAAATAACAGCGCTATCAAATACCCGTATGAACTAAGCAAAAAATGTGATTGGTTGTGACACAATTTGTAAGCAAGACAGCATTGTGGGCAAAGAATAGCAAGTGAACAAAGCTCCGAAAGAAGCATCAGGATATGAATCACAACTTCCACACTCGCATAACATGAACTTCAGAATCAAATTAGATGGAAAATGGGATGCAGATAATGATTCAGAATGTGGATTACGATTCTACTTAAAAAGATTGTCATATGATCTTTTGGGCAGATCTCCCATCCCTAAAGTGCAGTTATGCTAGTGATGGTTAATGTTTTTAATTTATTTTCTGTCTAATTTGTTCAGATGTTCTTTCAAAGCCTGTAACTTAATTTCATTGTGTAATTTTTAACTTGCGTGGCTGTGGTTTCCCTTGACAGTGCTGCCTTTCATGCCTTCCTGGAGCCCAGCTTCCAACAGGTTTATGAGATGAGAGATGTAAGTTGCTCTGTCTGGCTGATTGGCCCAATCATCCCTCTAATGGGCTATGTAGGGCACTTGGTGATCTGTATTTATACATTGTGCCTCCACAACTTTGTGTCTGTTTATAAATGGAAGTGCCTGTAGGCAGATAGATAATTGCAAGTTCTGAACTCAAATCATTAACCAAACTCAGACCTTAAAAGGTGTTTAGCACAGTTACTGTAAATTGGTTATCTATAATTGACTTTCTTCCACATTATCTCAGTTTAGCAAGACATTTGGTGTGGAGATGTGTCAAATTGCCAAAGCACAAGATAAAGTTAAAGACACTTTGTAAATTCTGGATAATAGTAATCTGGGTATTTGTTTAATTGATAGGAATGAGTTGCCGTAAAAAAATCATGTGTTCAGTTAAATTCAGTGTGAACCTCCTGTTTTTGTGATACGGTGCGGCATGTTGGTTTAATGTTTAGCATTCTCACCTCAAAGGAAAAAGGTTTTGGGTTTAATCCCATTAGACTTGACTGAGGCCTTTGTGTAGCTTTCGTTCCTTCTCAAAAGATGCTAATTAGATTAATAGAGCTGGAATTGATCCCTGAGTGCTGCACTATGCTCACTGGTTGCGCTTAAATTGTTAGGATGGGACCACAGACTATTAAAGTCCTACTGCACTGAGGCTTTAATATTTTCCCTCTCATGTAAGTCTTTTGGATAAAAACGTCCACCAAATGTAAAGTAGTAAATGTAATAATGGATAGCATTACTAATAATGTATTAATCAGCCGTGTGTGTGTGGTTTTTCTTGTTTGTTTGTTTGTTTTAGTTTTATGCAACACTACCCACTGTGCTGTAGCTTTATGTTTTTGTATGCTTCCCTACCTCCCTAGTTTCCGCACGAGGATGTCCGCAGGGCAGCATTTGGGGCCATGGGCCAGTTTTGTCGAGCTCAGCACAAAGTGTGGAAGCAGAATCCCACTGAGGCCAACCACCATGGTAAAGCTCTCTTCTCAGGAACTCTATGCTACTGTTATTATGTTAGGAAATACAGAAATGGGCATTGCTGCTTTTTGCTGCAATTGGGATTATTGATGAATAACATCAAGGGAAATTAAACAAGTTGGCTCTAAGCAGATTTATACTGTTTGATTATACAGACCTGCCAGCCTGTAAGCAGTTTGCGTAGCAGGAATGCATTTTGACATCAAAGTGTAATAGTACAATTTGTCAATGCTGGTCCCGCTTTTTGAGTTTGACCAGTTGAGTAGTACTCAAGTATATGCCAATGAGTGTCTGTCGAAAAGCAAAAGAAGAATAAGAATAATTAAACCAATCATAGCACCGGGTTTGTTTCCCTTGCCTGCACTCACCTACCAAAAACATATTCGCAAGTGGGGATGGTTGACAAATGTGTCATTTCAAGAGACACTAGCTAGGAGCAGCAAATTGACAACAACACTTTGACCTCCTTTGCAAAGGTATACGGACTGGGGAGGACGTAGAAATTTGAGACTGTGAATTAAGTTAAAAGAATGAATTACATTTGTATTTGCAAGCTATCTTGCTTGTTTACCGGTCATTGAAGTTGGCAAATTAAGTCATATTGTCCGTATGTTGTAGATGGTTGAACGCGATTTTCCATAGTATTCATAATATGAATTATTGCAGCCAAATGTGTAATTATAATTACCAGAGCAGATCATGGCACCCCGGCTGAAAAAGTTTTTAACTATCAAACGGGTATTAATGTAGTTGCCTTTAGATAATATTAACTTAATTCCTCCACGTTCTTGTTTCCATTGCCCAGCCCTACTGAAGTTACTGGACATTGTGCTTCCTTGCTTTGTGGAAACGATTCGGACGGAGCATGAGCGCCAGGTTGTGATGGGCATCCTGGAAACCATGAACAGTGTCATCAAATCCTGCAAGGAGGAGGTTTTCAAACATCCTTTACACCTTAAGGAGATTAGCTATGTCATACGTGATGTGCTCAAGAAGAAGGTGAGAGGAGAGAAGACTAATGGGGGCTGGGGAGGCATCATTTTCCAAAGCTAGGGTTGATAAAATAATTTCACGTAAATGATGATTCCTAGGTGGATGTTGATCTTTTTCTCTCTCTGTTCAGACTGTTTGTCAGGATGGTGGTGATGATGAAGCTGATGATGAAGACCAACAGGTTAAATGTCCTTGCACTGCATGAGTCAGAGTTATGAACATTGAAGTCCATATTTACAAGTGATCTGTCGCCACATTGGAATAGATATCTGAATCACATTTTTTATTCTTCAGAAAGGGTTTAGACCCCATCACTCCCAATCTCTCATTTACAAAAGTACTCAGACCCTTTTTTCAGTACATTGTTGAAGCAGCTGGAGTAGGGCAGTCATGTGGCAGAAGTGCAATGCATAAAATCATGCATATACAGGTCAGGAGTTCAAGTTAATGTTCACATTAATCATCAGAATGAAGACAAAATGTGATCTCAATGATTTTTACTTTGACATGATTGTTGGTGCCAGACAGGCTGATTTGAGTGTTTCTCGAACTGCTAATTTCGTGGGATATTAAAGCGCAGTAGTTTCTAGACTTTACTCAGAATGGTGTGAAAAACAAACAACTGCCAGTGATAGGGTTGTGCTGATGGATGATGATATCTGTGATCAGTGATCATTAGAACGATCGCTGATTGCTCATTCCTTTTGCAAAATTGACTTGTTTTCCCATTAATGTAGTAACTTAATATTTGTAGTATTAAATTATTATTAGATTTGCCATGCCACAGTTTAACGTATATAACGCACCAACACACACGCACACACTCCGATCAGCTGATGGTAATGAAGCTGCTTGTTGTGTGTAGGCGCTGCACTGTGCTTAAACAGAGCGGAGAAGATCGGCAGACAGACAGAACAGGAGAAGAACATAACGTATATGCCCCCCATACAGTTCACGTAATCTAGTTGATATTTATATTAATTTCAAGTACTTGATGATCCAATCATCACTAAATCGTATGTCATAAAGAGGGCTAATAAAAAGAAATGAAATGGTGTATTGATTGATTTTCCAAACGTCAATCATGCATTTGAGTAACATGCAAGGAAACATTCCACCTGAAAAGTGTCTGGTAGCTGCTGGTAGCCTCTGAGCTGCTAAGTGAATTTTTTTTATTTGAATAATTAATAAAGACGAAAAGACAGAAAACAAACTTTTATTCATCATTCACCCATGATGAAGCTGTTCATAAAGTAGGTGGAAATCTTTTATAAAGATCTGCTGTACCTGTGATTAAGAAAGCAGAGGAGTGTGCTCGCTTTTTGGCCGGCGGAGAGAAATGGGGCTGCCCGATTATGTCAAAAATCATTATCATGATTATTTTGATCAATATTGAGATCACGATTATTCAACACGATTTCTCATTGACTTTGGGAAAAAAAAACAGAAAAACAAAAAAACTGATTTCAAAACAATAAGCTTTGTGTCTATGTAGTTATTCCCATTATACGTGATATAAGTTATATATAGTATTAGATATCTGAACGTGGGATACATTCCCCTGACCACCCCCACCCCTGACTGACCTGAATTTCTTAACATTTCATATGATGTTCTATCCATTTCAGATTGAATTTAAGAACACACCCAGAACAATCAGCTGGTTAATGGTTACTTTTCATCATTAACCCATATTCGTATAATGTAGTTAACTCTGTGTGTGGGCTTTAGGCTCCAGCATACAAAACGCTCCCGATGCAACGACGGGCAAACTACGAACTAGTCGGTCGAAAACTGTACATTTCTCACCCGTGTTTCCGTCCTTAAACGAAAAAGACTGAACCACACTACAAAACGTTTAGTTCTCTCCATTATCACTAAGAGCAGTGTGTGTGTGTGTGTGTGTGTGTTGCACAGTGCTCCAGCGTGTGTGAGAGCGCTGGCTGCTCTGCTCCTCTCACACAGGTACAGAGAGAGAGATGCAGATGCATTTCTGTGTAGGGAACAGCGAAAATACATCATAGACGAATGCCTTACTGAGAAACGGAGTTGGAGAATGTGCAAGAGAAGTTTTACATTGCAATAACAAACAAAATCTATTTTCCTAATCTCGTCAGTACCGAGAGCAGAACCGATAACATTGGATGGTTTTTGTAAGGGGGATGAAATTTGTTGTGAAGCAGAATGCAGCACAATAATCGTTTTCTGTTGATTATCTTGTTTTCATAATCATTGGAGGCCAAGATTGTAATCGAAAACAAAATTCAAGTTATTGCCCAGCCCTAAAATGCGCAATGCAAAAGGATACAATCAGCATCCATACTAGGGTCAAATGACTATGCAGTATTTATTGGCTCCGGCTCCAATCGGCATTGATGTAAACACAGCACCCTTGTTCACCCCTTTTCTGATTTTCAGAACTCTGTGAGTGCACTCTGTTACTGCATGCAATGACATTAGTCCCTGCAGTTGCGTGTGTCCTCTCAGGCAAACTTGGCAGGCATTGTAAAAGGACTCTGGGGGTATTTTTCTGCATTCAATAAACTTGTTATATACAGGGTAGTTTTGGTGTAAAAAGGATATCAGATAAGCACTCTTTGCAGCTGTGGTAAGCAGAAAAGCATCTCATAATGCACAGCACATTGAAACTTTAGGCTTATGAGCTACAACAGCAGAAGAAGTTGTGTTCCACTCCTGTCAGCTAAGAGCAGAAATCTGACGCTGCAGTGGGCATAGGCCACCAAAACTGGACAGATGAAGACTGGAATAATGTAGCCCGGTCTGATGGATCTGGATTTCTGCTGAGGCACACAGATTGTGGAATCGGAATTTGTTGTCGACAGCATGAATTCATGGTCCCAGTCTGCCTTGTGTCAACAGTCCAGGCTGCTGGTAGTGGTGCTATGGTGTGGGGATGTTTTTTGGCACTCTTTGTGCCCCTTAATACCAGTCAATCATGGTTTGGATGCCACAATGCCACAGCCAGAGTGTCCCTGTGTGGCCTTAGTTTACCGATCTTTTATTGCTACGACCAACATGATAATGCACCATGTCAGAAAGAAAAAGTAGTCTTAAACTGGTTTCATGAACATGACAATCAGTACACACTAATATTCTACTATTATTCAGAAGAAAGATTAGATACTTAGATAGATACTTTATTTATTCAGTACACACTAATATTCTACTATTATTCAGAAGAAAGATTAGATACTTAGATAGATACTTTATTTATTCCCTAGGTGAAATTCATGTGTCCATTAGCTCATTGTTGATAATAATATAAAACGTTAATAATAAATAAACAATAATAATTAGATGAGTCCACTTCCTTTGGCTGAGTTGTTGTATAGCCTGATGGCAGTGGGCATAAAGGATATCCTAAACCCCCCTGTTCAGCAGCGCAGTGAGATGAGATGTTTGCTGCACCTGTAGCTGCTTCTCTGTCCTGCTAGAATGTTGTAGAGAGGATGGTTGGTATTGTCCAAGATAGCCTCCTTTTTACATTGCATGCATCTCTCCACAACAGTCCTGAGCAGTAGCGATTGCTCTAAGCATCCACCGGAGCAGTTTTCAAGTTTTTCATTCCGTTGTTCGGAGTTGATCTGGAGACGTTACTGATCCTCAGCGACTTTGTTTTTGTTAAAAACGACTAGCGTTGTGTTTGGCGACTCTCTTCTGTCACTCTGCGAATTTACATATAAATCAACGGACACATTTTATGATGTAGGCCGAAAATGAGCTTCCCCTCCTATAAGACCAGCAGCCGCCACTGGTCCTGAGTGAGTCCAGACTCCTGTGTCCAGTTTCTTTGTGTTCATGTTGGACCTGCTGCTGCCCCAGCATAAAAAAGTACACTGGCCACCACTGACTGATAAAACATGTAGCATTTCACTGCAGAAGTCAAAGGACCTGAGCTAAAAAGAGCCAGCTCTGCCCCTTCTGGTAGATGGCATCCTTGTCAGGTAATCCACAATCCAGGATGTGAAGCAGGGATCCACCCCCATCCCTTCCAGCTTGTCTTTAAGGATGCGGGGTTGGATGGTGTTAAATGCACTTGAAAAATCAAGAACATAATCCTCATGTAACTACCTGGCTCATCCAAGTAAGAATGGCCCGGTGGAGCATGTAAAGGATGGCATCATCCACTCCAATATGTTCTTTGTAGGCAAACTGTAGGGGGTCAAGTGCATGTTAAAACTGTGGCCTCAGAAAGTGGAGAAGCAGGCGCTCCAGGGTCTTCATGAGGTGTGATGTGAGGGCCACTGGTCTGTAGTCATTTATCTCAGCCGGTCGTCCTACTTTAGGTATTGGGACAAGATATGATGTTTTCCACAGGGCCGGGACCCTCCCTGTTTTCAGGCTTAAGTTGAAGATCCTCTGGAGAGGCTCAGCCAGCTGGGCTGCGCAGTCCTTTAACAGCCTCAGACACACACCATCCAGGACGTAGCCTCTTGGGCTTTGCCCTCACCTCCTCCGCTGTAAAGGACAGGAGACTTGACCCCAGTGTGGAGGGAGTTGCAGCTGCAATGTCAGGTTGTGAAGGAGATGCTGTAGGAGAAACTGCAGCTGAAGCAGTGGGAGAGAAAACAGGTGAGGCTGTGTCAAACCTGTTGAAGAATAAGTTGAACTCATTGGCCTTATCCACATCACCTGATGTTGCCTGGCTGTTGTTCTCTTTATAGCCAGTGATGGTCCTCATCCCCTTCCACACCTCTGGTGGTGTTGTGCTGCTGTTTACTCTCTCCTTTTGTAGTCCTTCGCCTGCTTTAATCTCTTCAGCTCATGTTGCACACACCTGAGCTTCTCCCTGTCTCCATCCCTGAATGCCTCCTTTTTCTGGTTGAGGCGGGTCTTGATGTTACTGGTGATCCAGGGTTTGTTGTTTGGCAAGTAGTGTACAGTCCTTACTGGTATTACAGTGTCTATACAGAAGTTAATGTAGTCTGTGGTACATTCAACTATTCTGTCAAGGTCAGTGTCCTTGCTGTTATCATTTTCATGTGACTCCAACAGTACATTCCAATCTGGCCTCTGGGGTCTAGTTCCTGAATGAGCAGGTGGTTGCAGCCTGCCTCAATACACAGGGCTTGTAGGAAGGCTGAAGAAAAACCAGATTACGATCTGATCTGCCAAGTGGTGGTAGAGCTGAAGCAGTGTAGGCCTCCTTTACATTTGCATACAACAGATCAAGTGTCTTATTTTCCCTTGTCGGACAGTCAACATACTGAGTGAAGCCAGTCAGGTGAGAGGTGAGAGTGACATGGTTAAAATCCCCCGATATTGCAATGATTGCATCAGGGTGTTGGGTCTGTACTCTCGCAACAGTTCGTGAATGTCGTCACACAAGACTGCAGGCTCTGCTCGTGGTTGAATATAAACAACAATGGCGATGATGTGAGAGAACTCTCTTGGTACATAGTATGGTCTAAGAACAACTGCCAACAGTTCAATATCCCAACAGCAGATTTTCTTCTTCACTGTGATGTGACCGGGGTTGCACCATCTATTGTTCACAAGCAGAACCAGTCCTCCACCTTTATTCTTCCCACTTTGGCGTCTGTGTCCGCTCATACTGCAGTGAAGCCTGGTAAATCCACTCAACGGTCAGGAGTGTTGTTGTCGTTTAACCAGGTCCCTGTGAAACACATGAGACTACATGCGCCATATGCTCAATGGTTCTTCACAAGTGCCTCCAGTTCATCACACTTGTTAGCCAGAGAGTTGACATTTCAATGGTAGAAAAGGCTTACAGTATATCTCCATCTCCTAGCCTTTAGCATAGCCCCGGCTCTGCATCCACGGTACGGCTTCTTCCACTCAGCTGGTATGGGATGTTTAACTCCATATCTGGTACACTTTAAAGCCAGGATTACTTCCTTCGTGTACATTATTTTCTCCATCGTCAGACGAAACGACGTAGAATAAAAACATTTTAAAAATCGACAAAAAAATAATCAAATATATTGCAAAAAAACTAAGAGCTATGCAAACTTGCTGCCACTTGTTGGCAGCACATCATGTGTCATTTGAATATGACAATATTCTGAATTTGTTACAGGCCAACATCATATTCCATTTGGATATCCCAAATTTGGCCCTTTTCTGAATATTGCATTTTCTGATTAAGACGAGGGATATGCCAATATTGTTTGGGTTTTAGGAGCATTCTTTGGATATGTGAAAAGTGCATGAAGCACTTGGGGGTCTTTACAGCAGTTTGCAACACGCAGCCTCTTGCCTGTTTATGGTCAGCTCTGTACGTTGTACACAAACCAACAAGACAGTTTGCAAGGCTGGGGTAGAGATCAAGCATCATCCCCGGGGCTAAAAATTTAAGCCAACACATAGGTGACAAGGTTCATTGAATGGCTGCTTGAATTTGACTCAAAGTGAGTAAATCCTTTATAAAATATTATGAAATATTTACAGAAGACATATGTTTACAACGTGCTACGAAAAAGTGTTTTGGTCTCATAGCTAATTTTCCCCTTCGCTGGGTGAATTTTTATATAACTCACCCATTCAAATTTTATTTATGCATAATTAAAGGTGTGGCTGCTTTGAGGGACAGGTGGGTTAGCGTGTGCTTGCCACAAACTGGCATGCATAGAAGTCTTGGTTTCACACACATTTTTGGATTAGCCGGGAGTTAGGTGGAGTCGGGTGCTGCCAAGAGGGTGACAGTGGAGCAGCTTGCTCTGAGCTTCTACACCTCTCCTCTCGGTCTGCCACTAATGACTATTTTTGTAAAAATGAATCTATTGACTATTTTAACAAATTTTGTCGATTAATCTGAATGATTATTTTTCCTCCAGAAAATTTAAATGACACTCTAGCATGATCAATAAGCCCAGATTTTGGGTTAGACATTTTCTCAAACTCTTATTCAGTGTAAATTCTCAGGCAGCAGCGGACGGCTTCATGACTTTATTAAAGTATGTATCAGCTAAAGGGACAATAGATATTAAAAAGCTCTACTAATGAACAGACAGCATTTACACATGAACTAATCTTTCACATGTTTGTGATTGATCTCACTGTGCGCCATAAAAAATAATAATCACAAAATAACATTGGTTAAACAAGACTTATAGTGAAGAGATTTGAACTATGATGTGCTAATCTTCCCAAAGTCAGACATTAACCAGCTGATTTATCTTATCCATACACTTATTGATCCAGCTCAGACTATTAGTGGTTCTTTTTTTAAAATAAATTCTGAGCAGGATTTGAATGCATTTGGCTGGTTTTTCTCAGCCAGTTGCTCAATTTACAACAGTCTGCCATGTTTTAAGATTTGTGTTAAATTAAGATAATCATTTAGACTTGCATACAGACAGCTTTCATTGTAGCCTTTCCTAACAGTTAGCTATTGGCTTAACCAGTGCAATGTTGTGTAAAAGACACCGGGAGTCAACGGAGTGGATGAAAATATCTCTGTTCTGTTTGGTGCTTGTTGAACAGGTGGTTGGATAAAGTTCTTATTGGCCTTTTATTTTTTATTGCACTTACAGTGATGTAAAGTTCAGTGATAGTTGTCGTCAACTCCGGTCTTCAGTCATCTTTACTTCACCTGGTTCTGTGGCTGGCAGAGACTCTGTCATGCTATTTGCGCCGTGTCTGTATGTGTGTGCATGCGCTGTGTACCTGCAGCTCCGCCTCTGCTGGAGAGCAGGGCAGAGGGCAAAGAAGCACTGCGACCATAGCGATTTACAAAATAAATATATGGCGGTTAATAGTGACTGATCACAAATAAATCAATTTGTGGTAAACAATTCGTCAACATGAAATATTGACGTCGATGCAGCCCTACTCTCCTCAGAAACCTATTCATGACGTCGCAGGCTACGTCCAACTTTATTTACAGGCTATAGTACAGCATGCTCAAAAGAATAGTCCACATTTCTGAATGGAAGGCCAAATGTACCTCTTTTTAAACATTTTTGAAAGTCTTGGATATCAGTAGGTTTTTAAATATGCACAAATATCTCAATGTTAACCTTAGTTAATCAGAGTATGCATGGCTGCATGTAAACGGGAATATTCATGGAATATTTATTTTCATTAGCCATGTAAACATGTTTGTAGGAATATTTTCTTTTGGCATAAGGGCAAAAACTGGAATATTTTGTGCATGTAAATGCCGTGAATGAGTTCAGTGTACTTCACTGACCTCTCCAGTCGCCAGGTCTGAATCCAACAACCTTTGGGATGTGGTAGAATGGGAGATTCATAGCATGAATATGCAGGTGACAATTCTGCAGAAATTTTGTGATGCGTCATGTCAATGTGGACCAGTGGAAAGGAAGGTTTCTAGCATTGTGAACACCATGCCGTGAAGAATTTAGGCTGTTTGAGAGCAAAGGGAAGCCATAATCAGTATTAATATGATGTTCCTAATGAGGTGTTTGGTGTGTGCAGTTTGGTGCCTACATCCTTGTCCAATGACTCAGAGTGCTTACTGTTGTCTTGCTGTCTGTTTCAGGCGGAGTATGATGCCATGCTCCAGGAGTTTGCTGGGGAGGGAATCCCCCTGTTGGCCTCTTCTGTCCCTGCAGATAACTTCGCCCCTTTCCTCAACGACCTGCTGCCTCTCATCATGAGCAAAGCTGTGAGTCTGGATGCACTGACAGGAACAGGAGTTTAGCCTATTTAATCCAACACGTTTTATGCCTCTGTGCCAGTGACACTCTCTTTGTGTGTGTGTGTGTGTTTGTGTTTGTGTGTGTGTGTGTGTGTGTGTGTGTGTGTGTGTGTGTGTGTGTGTAAATGAGGGTAAATGAGGTTAGCTTATAATGACAGGAAATGAATCATTTGATCATTGATGCAAAGCTGCAGCACACACACTGATCGTGTGGGCAAATGCAAGGCAGTCCAGCAAGGTAGCCATCACACACACGCAATGCAGGCAGTGTATCCAGGGTGTAATGTAACTCTTGACAGTACAGCTGCTGACTGGTCACAAAGTCTTTGCAACTATGTGCTTATTTTCAAGAGACTGAGCTCTGACTTCATGATTGGCTAAATACAAAATATGGCATTTGGTTGCTTGAAAATTTGATTGCCTTAACAGAAACAGACAACCAACTGATCATAGTTCTCAGTGTCTACTTTTCCAAAAAAGTGGATGGCTGGAGTGACAAAAAAGTTACTTAATTTCTATATCCATGAGGTGCTTCATATAAACAAGTTTATTCTTATTTACACAATTTTTGGCTACAGCCAAAAATGAAATAATGCCTTTGGTGTATCCTGTTTTGCTCAGTGTCAGGCTCACGTTTGTCCTCTGTTTCCACTTAAAAGAAGTCCTCTTGTACAGTGGCAGAGCGCTCCTTCTCTGTGGGTATTATTGGAGAAATCCTGCAGGCCCTTGTGAGTGTATCTGGGGGCAGAGGAGTGGCAGGCCGACTGTCCAATCGTTTGCTTCCTGTGCTGGTGGCTGGAGTGAAAGACGGTGATCCTGAGGTACGCAACAATAGCGTGTTTGGACTAGGATGTTTGGCCCAGGCAGCTGGACCCATCGTTGCATCGTATCCTTCTTACCAGTGTGTCTTTCTTGTCTTAAGTAAGTGTTGTGTATTCATGGATAATTTTAAAAAATATTCACATAAAAGTGTTCCTTACAAAAGTTTGTTCCAGAGACTATCCCATGATGCTGTCTGTGTTTTCCAACCTGCTGGCCAAAGAGTCAGACCCTAGAGTAGTTGACAACCTCTGCGCTGCCCTTTGCAGGATGATCATGAGTAACGTGGATGCTGTCCCTCTGGAGCAGGTACAGTGCATTCAGAAAGTGTTCAGATCCCTTCAATTTTTTTTTTCACATTTTGTTATGTTGCAGCATTATTCTAAATTCTAAATGGACCATTTTTTCCCTCATCAATCTAAACTCTATCCCATAATGACAAGGTGAAAACAGAATTGTTTTGTGTTATTTGACGCATAATTATAGCGCCACCATATGGCTGAATGGGATCACATCTTGGTGAAGCATTAACACTAACACAACTGAGATTTTGATGAATACTTGACATGTGGACCAAATTTGGTGAAATTCTGTCCACCAGGTTTTGAGGTAAGCATTTTTCGTATTTATGGCACCCCCCAGGCTCAAAATGCTTTGGTAGGCCTGTTCCACATCACGCCACAGAGGTATCTACTAAGTTTTATGATGATTGGACAAATGGTTAATGAGTTATGACCAATATTGGCTAAGCCCCGCCTGTTGTGAAGATATATTTGTTGATGGTGGCCATGTTTTCTGCCCATCTTGCTCATTTATATGAAAAATGTATATTCATTTCCCAAGGCGGTGTACCAAATTTGGTGTTTCTAATCTAACAATTCATAAATTTCTATTTATCTTAGTGTTTTTAAAATTATGCATATTAGCAAAAAAATTTATCCTGTTGGACTTTTAGATTTTAATTGGCTTTTTTGTAGAGCACATTGAGCTGGACATGTGTGTCAAATTTCAAGTCAATAAGACAAATGGTGTGAGGGGCGTGGCCTTTCCAAAATTTAATATTAAATCCTTGATTACAGCGCAACCATTTGGCTGATTGCAGTCATACTTCTTTGGATAGTAGCGCACATCATTTCCAGTTATTTGGCCAAGTTTCTTGTTTCTCGCTCATTCCAGCTCTCAGCAATTTGAGCCGTGGCAGAAGACAAATAATAATAAACCTGAGCAAAAACAATAGGGTTCTACCTCTTTGGGGTTAGAACCCTAATAAACCTGAGCAAAACAAAATTATTATTATTAATTATAGCCGCAAGCGTCAATTTGCGGGTTCTGACCGTTTTGCACTCAAATGAGACAAGCAGACAATTTTAGCTTATTAATGCTTAGGTTGACCTATTCGATATAAAAACCTGAAGATATCTACCCAGGTTTATGATGATTGGACAATGTAAATGAGTTATGGCCAATATTAGCTAAGCCCCGCCCTTCGCAATGACATTTCAGTCAATGGCGGCTGTGTTTTTCGACTGATCTTGCTCATTTGTAAAAGAAATGTGCCACTCAGTCACCCAAGACTGTATATATATATCCAAATTTGGTATTGATAAAGTAAAAATTCAAAAAGTTCTATTCATTTGACTGTTTTTAATGTTTTGTTGGCTCAAAATCCATATTGGTAGTCGGTATTATCACACAGGCTTCTTGTAGAGAATATTGACCTGTAGCGGAGAGGTAAATTTGAAGACGATGGGATTCTCGGTGTGGCGGGCAGCCTTTCAAATTTTTTACAATTTTGACTCTCAATTCTATAATTGAGAGTCAAAATTGTAAAAAATTTGCCACCATATGGCCTATAATATTTTTTGTGAAACATTTACACACCATTTGGAGTTATGATACCAATTTTTGTGTCTGGCTCATTCCAGCTCTCTGCAAATTGGGCGATAGCTTAAAATGGCACATATTGATGAATAGACCCCGCCCACTTTCATCAATCAATATGGCACTTCAGATTTTCATTAATACTCGCCTCCAGAACATGTTTACCAATTTTGGTGAAAATCTGTTCAACCAGATTTTGAGGTACATATTTTTGGTATTTATGGCATCCCCTAGAGTGCAGGCCCAAAATACTTTGATCGTCCTTCTCCGTGTCCCAGCCTGAAGATATGGACCAAGTTTCATGATAATTGGACATATGGTTAACCAGTTATGGCCATTATTAACTAAGCCCTGCCCTTTGCAAAGATATTTTGGTTGATTGTGGCCATGTTTTTTTTTTAACAATCTTGCTTGTCTGTAATAGAAATTTGCATATTCATCTCCTAAAGCGGTTTACCAAATTTGGTGTTTCTCATCTCAAAATTCATTAAATTCTATTCATTTTACTGTTTTTCAAATTATGCAAATTAGTTAAAAATCTATGTTATTGTCCAAGAAGCATTTTTTTTTTTTGCTTTTTTTTTTTTAAGAGCACATTGAGCTGTGTGTGTCAAATTTCAAGTCAATCAGACAAATGGTGTGAGGGGCGTGGCCTTTTGAAAATTACTTTTTTGAGCCTTGATTACAGCACCACCATGTGGCGGATTGCGTTCATACTTCTTGGGCCAGTAGCGCACATCATTTCCAGTTATTTGGCCAAGTTTTGTGTGTTGCTCATCCCAGCTCATGGCAATTCCGGGTTCTAACAGTTTTGCACTCCCCTAAGAGAAGCAGCCAAATTTCAGCTACTTAATGCTTCTGCAGACCTACTTGCCATAACAACCTGAAGATATCCACCAAGTTTTATGATGATTGGACAAATGGGGGTTGGAACACTAATAAACCTGAGCAAAAATAATAGGGGTTAGAACCCTAATAAAAGTTGAAATATCACCTTATTATTTCAAAGTTGATCCACAAAATGGGAGGCACCTGAGCTGAATTTCAAGTGCCACAGCAAGGTGTCTGAATACTTTTGTCAATGTGATATTTCAGTTTTTCCTATTTATTAAATTCCCCCAAATTCCTAAAATTCTGTTTTCACTATGTCATTATGGGGTATAGAGTGTAGATGGATGAGGGGAATTTAAAAAAAAAAATACTTATTTTAACATAATGCTGCAACATAAAATGTGAAAAATTTGAACAGGTCTGAGCACTTCGGGGATACACTTTATATTGCAGTTTACACTTTCTGTCAAGATGTTTTTATTCCCACAACTAATCTTTGGTGCGATCAACACATTTTGACAAGTAGAAAATTCCCCAGAAACTCAGCTAACAACAGAATTCTGTGCATTTTATTGTTCAGTCAGTTCACATGCTGTGCTCTGTGACAGGTTGTCCCTGCTCTGGTGGCTCATCTTCCCCTTAAAGAGGACTTGGAAGAGAATAAGACGGTGTTCAGCTGCCTGGCCATGCTCTACACACACAGTCCTGCCTTGGTATCAACTTTCCTAGTGTAAAGAGAATATGTGATGAGATTCTGTCTCTGTTGGGAAGCTAGGCATAAAAAGTAATATTTTGAAAAACTCTATGTATGTGGGCTGGAAACATTTTTATGCGTTTGTGCCAATGACAGCCAGTCTTGTTTTCGGGTTGTCCCTGCGTATGTCTGTTCCATTCTTGTGGACAAGATATCTCAGTAACACCTTGATGGAACTTTATCAAATCTGGCACAAACATTAACGAGGATCCGAGAATGAACTGGGGGTCAAAGGTCAAGAGCGTGTGACCTCATAAAACACAGTTTTGGCCTTGTGAACGAGATATCTCAGTAACGCCTTGAAAGAATTCAGCACAAATGTACACTTGAGAAACATAAGCAGAAAAATTTGACAATATTGTTGCTAGACTGAATGTACTATTGTTTGAAATGATCCCCACACATGGTTTTTTAGGAACAACTATCAGGCCAGTCCTGTCAATTATTAATAAATGTTATATTTTATTCTGTATATTCCTGCAATCTGCCACATTATGCACACAGTATTTTAACTCTCTTGATCATAGTATCTTAAACAGTGAAGCAGGGCTTTGACTACAGGGGTTTTTGGACAAATATTCCCAGATTCACCCTCCCAACAATTGGTGTAGAAATCTGCTCTGAGACCTTGGTCGGTACTGATATTCAGCCCAGATCATCTGGTAATGTGAGGGGTTTGCACATCCAGTCTCAAACCATCTGGACTGCTCACAGACTCATTGGGCTGCCCTGGTTATATCAAACATGTTTTATATTTAGGAGTTAAGAACTTTCACAATAGCCCCCACATTAGTCCCTGTGCAGCTGACAGTGTTGCCAAGCAATTGTAAATGTTTTAGCCCTTGAGTCTCCCCAACCATCTTGTAGTGTGTATGCAAGTAGAGAGAAAAGAATCGGAGGTTTCTCCTAATGTGCATAATACAACCCAATATCAAAATTTGTTAGGATTTTAAAACTCCTGTAGTTGGAGCCCAGCTTTAGTCAAACTCAGCAATTTAGACATGGATAGAGGATGCATACATTTGATTCAGAAAAAAAAACATCACTTGCATGGATAACAGTGTTAAACTCCAGACATTGTGTGATGTGTGCATTTAATTAATGGACTTACACTAAACATATTTTTTTTCCTTTTTCAGGTTTTGAAGCTAATGAAGCCCATAATTACTGCTTCCAGTCATGTCCTGGGCAATGAGAATGTTGATAAAGGTGAATGTCATTACTAAAATCAACATGTCTTTGGAAAGAGGCAGCACTATTTAGTGTATAGTACAGCCTTTGCCCTTCATTTAGATTTATGTTCCCCCTCACTGAACATCCAGCCTCTGCATTTTTCTAATCGGTGTTGGTCCATTTCAGTACTCTGTCTTTAGGTGTTTTTCTGTCATCCCTAAACTCTTAATCTGTTTCTCCTCCTCAGAAACCAAGAAAACTGTGGCCATGATGATGAAAGATTTTTTCCAACACCACTCTGCAGACTTCCAGTCAGCTGTAATGTCACTTTCTGGAGAGCAGCAAGACAAACTCAGTGTGGCCATCTCTGCCTCATAGCCCACACACATCCTTCAACTCTTAAGTGAAAGCTAGGCAAAACAACTTTTATACTGTAGGTGAAAAATGGGACTGATGTTGGTAATGGATCCCTAAATTATCTGAAAATAGCACTTCAACTATCTACTATAGTTATTATTACATTCAGCAGTTCTGCTTCTGAGTATTAACTATTAATTTATTTGCTTATGTGCTTGCCGTTTTGAAGTTTTATTATTGTTAAAGCTCCAGTTAACCATCCTATATTTTTACTGTTCTACATAATTTTCCTGTAATTCCTGTAAATTTCTAAAGATTGCCTCTGCCCCCTGGTTTTGCTATCTGAGTGTGAGGCAATTAATTTGATTTCCTGATAAATGTAATATTTCATCATTCAGTGGACTTTAAACTTGGGATCCCTATGCATTCTATAGTTGTTCTGCCTCTCTTTTACTCATTCATTTGCCTGAAGGGATTTCTGTAATGGGCCAACACTACAGCTGTGTACTAAGTTCTGCAGTTGTGTTCTTAGTACAGCTCTGTAATAAGTGTTTGTTTGTAATATAATTCTATTCAGTGGTACCCTACAACACAAATTACACCATGCAATTTATGTTAAGCTATTTAATCTTGCCTTGACATGGAAACAAACTGATGACACCTTGAAGCCTCTAAATAAACGAAAACTTGCCCTTCTCAAAACGAGTTAAAAACTTTGCTCTGCCATGGACTACTTGAGCTATTTTGTTAACCTCTTTTTAAAGAGTAACCAAATGGGTAGCTTTGATTCACATAAAAATTGCACTCTGTTTAGATGATGGTCACTTTTTGTTGCTCCTCAGATGTCCTGTTGTCCCTGGGCCTCAGTAAAGTCAGGCTGCTTTTTTTCCATTTCCAAAGCCATCGTCATCTGCACTGGTGTCAATGCTTTCTCCCCTGACACAGACACAGAGAGGTCTTTTTAAATGCATGTTTATCGTGTGCTCCAGATGAGATGGACAAATACCACACACTTGTAGCAGCTATGGAGGCTACCCTATGAATGTGGAAACAAACACTGAAAAGATGCAGTCTGCCTTCTGTCTGTTTACTATCTGTTTCTACAGATTTTGATCAGGCAAAATCTCTGGCAAACAATTGTGAGTAAATGGCTAATACTGGGGCAAGTAAACCAGATTTGTCTTGTGTTGTCCAGATCTGGTTGACTTGACTTGCGACTTGTGCAACTGTTTAGGTCCAAGGTTTTCTTTGGACACTAATGTAATGTTTATGTTTCAGTACCTAAGTCTGTAGCACACTTTTATGATCCACATCAGTCTGACAGTTCAGTTTCTGAGAGGTTGCTATTGAGTGCAGCAGGGCTGGCTGACTTTTGGGATATGGTTGTGCAAAAACCTTTCATTTATTATATGTTAATATGAACCCTGAGCTAACCCTGACGCACACCATGAAACAAATAAGAATCTGAATCAAGAGATCCTTGTAACTAGGAGTTAACATCAACAAAGTAATATTTAAAGCATAACATATTGTAAAACAATGCAAGATTTTTTATATGAATTTATTTAAACTAGTTCCAGACCTGTGCATCTCTGTTTCCATGGAAGGATATTCATTCCAGTGCGACAGAAGGAGCGGTCAGTGTGGGCCTCAGTGCTGTACAGGACCTCTTGGAGCTTTTTATCTCCAGGCTTCTGGGCTTTCACTCGTACCTACAAAAAGAAATCAAATGTGTTAATGTCTTTTACTTTACAGCCTCATTCTTTTGTAGAAACTGAAAATAGATTCAAGAGTTTGTTTCCTGTCATCCAAAGCCGTACCTCCAGGATAGTGATCTCTTTCTCCTTCAGCTTCCCTGCTTTATTCTTCACCTGCGTCTTTTTGGTGTCAACCCACACCACCCTCTCCTTCACCTCAGACCTGCCACATGAGCACACAGACTTGTTAATAAATCTATCTGAAACAGCTTTTTAAGACTCACCACACTGAGAGCACACTCACTCTTGTATACCCAGGTCAGCCAGTGTTGTGTCCAGGAAGGGGAAGGGTTGGTGTGTGAGGTCAGGCTGTACCTGGATGGGCAGTGTCACTGACATGGGGATCTCACACTCCAGTTCAACACACACTTTCTTGCTATGTGGCCCAGGGGACTCCCTGCCTGCTGGGCTGTCAAATCCTCTGGTGGCATGTTCCAGATGTGCCTCTCCCTCCTCCAACGACCTGTTTGTCTCATCTGCTGCCAGCTTGACTTTCTGATAAGTTATCTCAAAAGTATGTGATGTAACTCTCTCTCAGTGCTTGTATGATCTATTCCTTGTCTCTGTGACTCGGTTTCTGCACCTTTTCTCTCTAGCTGTTCTTTGTTGAGAGTTGTCGGTGATAGTGGCTGGTCTGCTCTCCTCCTCGGTGCTAATGATTCAAAGCTGTCTCTTCCAATGATAATAGCCTCTGGAAAGTGTGAGTGAATGTCTCTAATACATACAGACTTATGCTCCACCCTCCTGGCTGGTTTAAGCAGTCGTGTGAATGTGTGTTATGTGTCACTCAGATGTTAGGTTTATTAGACTGTCAGGAGGATGATGGACATATGGTGGTGTTATTACAGTGAGGAGCAATGAGGTGTTTGTGTGGATTATCAGTGTGACCAGGCCACAGTGAAGTCAGAGTTTAGTTGAGTGTGTTTCTACTGTAAACTGAGGTAATATGAGATATGAAGTACTTCTGGTCTGTTAAACAATTTGAAACTGAACTGATCTATGACTTAGAACGGATTATATATATGATGTTATATTTTAAGTACATAAATTCGGTTGCATAACACAAACTGTCAAGAGGTCACTTCAGGTTCAGTGTGGACAACAGATTTATGACTAAGATGATCACTCTACCATATCTACACCTCAGCTCAGCATTGTTTTCCTGTTCCCTCTCTCTCTAATTCCTCTGACAGTGTAGGTGACAGGAAGTTGATATGAGCTTCTCACAGTATAGCACCACATTTTCAGCTTATGAATAATGGGCTTTTGCTGTAACTTACACAAACATGGGACACATGCAGGACCATGCTGTGTATCATTTGTGTTTCCCACTGAACTAACACTGGACTTGCCATGTCACATTCCCTGTGCAGCCACAACAAATCCACACAGATAACAGCATGGTGAAGGGGGGTGATGTAAAGGTTTAATAAGGTCAAGAGGCTGATTATCTGGGCCCATATTCACAAAGCATCTTAAGGCTAAAAGTAGCTCCTAACTTGCCGATTTAGGAGAAACTCCTACAAATAATGGGCGTGTCGGTCCTAACTTTAGAAGTCCTATTGTTTGTTTTTTTACTAAGAGCTATTCACAAAGCCACTTGACGCTAAAAGTAGCTCCAAAGTCTGGGAGAAGTTAGAAGTAGTCCAGAGGACTCCTAACTCACTGAGAACAAATCACAAAGAATCGTAAAAGGGCCGCTGTCATTCCACATCGCAGTGTTTTGGAAGCCTTACGCGATGCTGAATTACTTAGAAGGTACGACTCAATTACGAATGATCATTGTGGCGTTTGTGAAGGATGCAATAACAACTCCAACTGAAACAACCCGATCAGTGCGGAAATTAAGTGTTTGGCAACGCTGCGTTACTTGGCAACAGAGAAAAGCCGACCTATTTATCAAACAATAAATGTGCTGTGACATCATATGACAATTCATATGATTAATTTTAGATGTTCAACAACTACAGAGAAATAAAGTAGCTCTGTGGCAATGCCAGTCTACCCGGTGTGATCGGTGCCAGAAATGGAACACGTGTAAAAAAAATTATTGCATCATCGCAAGATGAGATATTTGGACAGGAAAACAAAATCACACCATCGACACACAGGTTGTATTCGATGTCGCCTGTACAGTTGTAGACATTGATGTACAGTGTCCTCGATCTACACACGATTCATGGATCTTAATGGAGAGTGGCATGAGGCAGCTGTTTGAAAGGATCATATTCCAGCTGGATGTCACCTGGTGGGGGACAGGTGAAATCTTTATACACCTCAACCGACAGCTACTTTACAACAGGTACAGCTACAACAGACTTGGGGTAATAGGCTGCAAGTTAGGTTTAGTTAGGTCCTCTAGGACAGGTTAGTTTTTTTTATTTTTCCATTGAAGAGAATTGACCAAAGATTTTATAGTAAAATTAAATTATCCCGGGTCGACACGATCCTTATCATACAGATGCATTTTGGAGAATATATATAATATATTTTTAACAGTTCATCATGCAAGCACCTGTATGTCAAAAAGGTAGCTCTTACTGATGAACGCACAGAAAGTTATGATGGAGAATTTCCTCAGCTCTGCTGAGCTTTATAGTGTCATTCAACTCATTGTAATGGTTTTCACACCCAGAACTGTTTTGGTTCGCTTTCGCTGCTCTCGTGTCGATTTGAGGAAATAAGCTCTAAACCCCACTGTATTTTACCTTTCTACTATTCGGTAGACAGACAAAGTAAGCAACTAGACAGTGAACATAGTGGTGTATTTTGCAGTTAGACAGACATATATTTCTACCAGAAACCACAGCTAAAAGAACTTAACATTTGCCATGTGAGATGCTAAAGAATACTGTTCATTTGTGACTACATGAACAAGCAACTCTTTGCTTGCTCCTCATTGTTCCCGACAAAATCTGCAAGGTGATGGCGATGTCTCCACAGCTTATTTCCTGCCCCTGAGGTTAAAAATTTTACAGAAAATGAAGTGAACTGAGAGTTAATAGTGACTCTGCTGCCCGTCAGAAGTTACTGGACACATTCTATTAGTTTGAGAAATATGACTGACATTTTGCTGGAGTATGTCACAGGAAGCTGTGGATCTAAACGTTGCTGCTCGATCCCGGACTAGAACATGTCGCTTTTAATCCAAACTATTACAAAGTGTTATGAATCTTTCAAATATAATTTAATAACTCATACAAATTGGACAGTGTTTTATTGTGAATGCCATAGAGCCAATAATTAAACTTTGTTTAATGCTTACATAATGTCAAAATGTGATTATTATTAATTAAATAATAATAATGAAATTAATTTACATAGCAATGTAAGAAACACACCTACCCTCTACATTTACTTTTGACTAGAATGTATCAAATAATTATTTTGTTTGAAGTACTGTTCTGTTCCTTTGCTGTATTTTCATTATCTGCTTAAGTTTGCAAAAAGCTAACGTTTGCTTGACTCCTGTTTCATTTATATATTTTATATTTTTGGTACAAATAAGTCAAAGGCACTGCTGTAGAAATATAGCAAATTTATTACAAAATACACACTTAATTCTCTCTCGCACACACCTATAACCATAACACACACCCACTAAGAAATTAACGAAAAAGATTTGAGTTCATGGCATTGACTATGACATTTTACTACAGGAAGGGAGATGTTACAGGGCGTCCTGCAATATAGCTGAGCGGACAGCTCCACCCTGTGGGCGCGTCCTGCAGGTGCTTGTTTTGGCACCCACCTCCCTCTGACTCGTATGTACTGCACTAAAGCCACATTCCTGAAATACAATCGTTATTCACATACCTGCCACATCCACTGACATAGGAGGATAATAACGTGACAAGAGTTATTGCCAGATGTTGCTCAGGTGCTGTTGGAGTAATATTAGATGCAGGACCAGCAGATGCCAGGAGAAAGGGGGGAGTTCGAATGTCAGCTGAGCTGGTGGTGACGACAGATGATGGGTCAGAGGACAGTTCCAGTTGCTCAGTGGTAGGGTCCAGGCTGAGATCCAAACCAGCATCTCCAAAGCCCTCATCTTCCAGCTCTTCCTCTGTGTCTTTGCCTTCCTGTCTGGCAGTATAGGTAATCTATACCTATAAGCTCCCCTGGGACAGACAAGAGAATAATAGAGAGAGGAAAATTAGCTTTGACAAAATTCATAAAAAAAGATCATTCTATTTTATGGATATAACGAATAGCTTCATAATGATGGAAAGCTAAAACTCACCAGTATAAACAGCAGGTGGCTAAAAAGAGGGGAACAGCTTCCTTCCAAGCACCTTGATGCTGGGTGTTAACACAGTGAACTCCTGAGTAGCTGACCAGGGAGGGAGTCTTGACTGCCAGGGATACAGCTTCACGGTCCTGGTTACATCTGTTGAGTCCGTCTAGGAGTTATGGAGCTGGAAATTCAAGGTGTTGGCACTAGTTCCTTAAGACAAATGTGAGCAATAACCTAATGTTAATTTGTTGTGTTTGGAAGGACATTAATTGTGTCACTATTTCCAGGATACCGGTATTGATAAAAATGAAATAAAATATTAAACTATAAATATTTAATCTTGCTGATGAATAATGATTCATACTGACCTGGAAGGAATGAACATACACGTGAAAGGAAAATATGGCACACCTGTAGTTTGGCAGGACAATGCCCACCTTGGTGGCGGTGTCAGTCTGTGTAAAGAGGAGCATACCTGGTTCGTCCTGGATGCATTTAACATGCTTCTGCTGGACTTGCCATATGTGCTGCATCCTCTCCTGCTCCAAAAGAGGGACACCAAGAAAATCTCTGCCCTTTACCCTGATCAAGTCTTTAAGAAGTTAATCAATCATGATGATAACCTTCCGCTCTCCTCTTGTCTGCCTTCTAAGGTGCAGGGCCAGTTCCTCCTTGATGATCTGTTGGTCCAGTAGATTCTCAGAAATGCCAGGGATACCTTCCCGTCTCATCTGCTCCCTCTTGGCTTGCAAGGTAACATCTCCTCTGTCACACTCATAAATACAGCTTGACAGTTTGGCCATATTTATTTATTGACCTTTTGCAGTCACATGACTACCAATCATTACAGTGGACAGCGGATGTACATTTTAGTTTATAATTATGTTTTAGGTATGTTTTGGAGCCATAAAAGTAACAGAAAGTAACATAATAGAATTACCCTACTTAACACAAATGTCAGTGACTGTGAAATGAGGTGAGTCACCTAGAGGGTGCTCACAAACAGAGGTATGTAGAAAAACTTGCGAAGACCGGACTGAAACAGGATCCGTACTTGATGCCACCTGGGATGTTTACAGATGTAGTTAAAGCTCAGGGCCTAACAAATTACACACCACACGATTAATATCATTACGTGATACACAGGCAGTGATTTTAAAGCATACAAAAGACTTGTTGCCTATGTTTACTAATTGGCGCTATACAAATAAAAATTTACTTGACTTGACTTGACTAACCAGAGCTAATTGCAAACTCCAAGTGCCATCCCTGAAAATTTTCAACAAAAATTCAGACAAGCTCTTTTAAATCCCACAATTTCCAACATTGATTGACAGTTTTTTTCATAAATGTAGAGATTTTTTTTGTCCTGCATCACCCAGTTTTGGTCTCATTCTAACATCTTTTATGGTTTTTGAGGAAGTGATGGGAGTACCCTCGAACTCTCCCATTGACTGCAATACAAATTTGGGGGCAGGTGTTACTGGGCAGAAATGGGCATAGCTGATTCTGATTGGCAAATTAAACTAATTAATTATTAGCCTTTTAACTCAGTTATGAGACTAACTGTAAGATAAATTAACAAGGTGTATTTGCATGTATTTGCGTTATTTGCGTGTATTTGTGTGTGCGTATTGATGTGTGGTTCTTTCCGTGTGTACATGTCTTTCTATAATTGTGAGGACAATTTTGGTTAATAACCATTATTCTTGCCGGTCCTGACAACCTCAAAGGGCTGTTTGAAGGTTAAGCTTTTACGCAGCTTTTACGCAGTTAAAAGTACCAGGGTCCTGTACTTTTAACAGGACCCTGGTAATTGAGAATAATAGTACACTTGAGTACAGCCTGAGTTTGTAAGTATGACATGCAGGAACATTGAATTTGATCGCAGGGGAAAATTAATGAATGTGTGATTAAAATGGCGGCACTGTGCCAATCAAAATAGCTCTGCCAGCAAAACTAAAAGTCCGACACATTTCTGTGTGAGCTAAAGCCAAGTGAATACATGAACAGTTATAGGTTTGAGAGATGTATTTGTCTTAATAGACTGTGAAATATGGCTAAATTAAGGTGGGCATAGCAACATTGTTTATAGCAGGGGTCTCCAGCCTTTTGAGAGCTACTTTTACAAAATGAAAATGGCCGAGAGCTACTCATGTTTTCGAACATTTATTCTTGTAGCTTATTTCAACCTAAACAAACTGAATAAGCTTGTTTTGCCAGAACATTTACAAAATGTTGGTGTCCACAACTCACATTTTGCATTAAAACATCACAAAAATATTTAGTTCACCTGAATGTGCATTTTGTATGTCTGTATGCAATTCTTTCTAGTGTATCTCACAACATTAAATTAAAACATGAATGCTGTCAAAACAAACCAAGGCAATTACAAATACACAGATATTACATATTCACTTGTCATTTTGTTATATCTGTCCACATGTGACTGTATCACTTCACAAGAGTATTGACATGTCCAGTTGTATGTGTTATGTGTATTCAGTCCTTTTCAGTTAATGAGATGACTGGCACTGCATGGAGTCAACAAGAGAGGTGTATGGTGGAGTGTAGCCACTTAG
>NW_019524945.1:323851-349615 GCF_002814215.2 Seriola lalandi dorsalis
TGTTTTACCGCATCCGCAGACAACGCAGACGATCTCCTTGCCACAATATTTGCACCAAGTTGTACATCGGCAATAGCAGACAAAATTTCAGTCTTACTTTTGTGGTCCCTGAATAATGTTTCCGCCACCGCAGTCATGGCCTTTACAATCCCACCATTGGTGAAGAGCTTTTTGTGCTTCATTAAGACGTGCGCCACTTTAAACGAGGCTTCTGTTGCTGCATTGGCCTTCTTCGTAGGTTTGGTGAACAAAGACGGTTGTCTTTGAAGGGTTGTTTTCAGCTCCTTTATGTTCTCTTTTCGTAGACTGCTACCCGCAGGAAAGTCTCGTGAAAAGTTGCTGTGGACCTTGGTGAAATGGCGCTCCACGTTACATCTTTTACCGACCGACACACTTGCACCGCAGATTAGACACACACACTTGTCATTTACGTTCGTGAAACAAAAGTCTGTTTCCCACTCTTTGTGAAAATGGTATGTTTTTAGCCTCTTCTTAGAATGGGTACCTGCCATGGTCATGGTTGCTGCCCATCTCACATCATCACTGACTCATCAAGCTTGACAGCAGCGCAACTGTTGACTGACAACTAATTGGCAAATGATCATTTTGTGTGATAAGGGGGCGGGATATCTATGAATTTGATTGGATATTATGTAAGTTGGTTTGCCGAGTGACTAATCAAATTTGACTACTCAAGTTTTCATTTTCCATTCAATTTATGTAGGATTCATTAACCCTTTGGCAAGCTACTTTGAAAGGGGTTGCGAGCTACCGGTAGCTCGCGAGCAACGTGTTGGAGACCCCTGGTTTATAGCTTTGTATCAGTGCTACATGCCAATGTTAATGCTAATCGTTGGTAGTATGCTAATGTTACTGCTTTTGAGATGAAAAAGCTATTCTGACAGTCATTGGGTTGAAAATGTGTTTAAATACATGGTGTTTTCAAAATAAGTTTACAAGATGCACTATTAATTGATGCTGTACTACAATTTCGGAGAGTACACTGAAAAGGCTAATTACATTGACTGTTGCTTTGATTAAATAATACGGTTAAGTTAGTTCATGTAAGTATATTTCATAGAGGTTTAAAAAGGGGTAAAAGAAAAGTAAATGAGATGTTGAATACTTACCTGTAAGGATATCTGGAAATGAGTATTTTACAGCTAAATCATTACTTACCTGTAAACCTGTGAAAAGAGAGAAGTTAAATTAGCAGAAATAGAAATGTTTGTTTATAATATTGTGTATGAGTTTCAAGTGGTTATGGTTTAAAGCTAACGTCAGTAGCATAGAGCAAGTCAGTATGTAATGCATGAGTTCAGGAGTATACACGCAGCAGAGCGATCTGAGTTTGACCACTGTCCAACTGAGAACTCAAACATTAAATGTGTCACACCAGAGTGAGCTTTGACCTTCATTTCTGTCCCTGTAACATAAATTAACATAAAAATGTCAAATTCGTTTTAATTAGTTACCTGTACACGTACTAAAATCCTCAAAGTTGCAATGAGTTGCAAAGCTGCAATGCTCCTCAGGCCGAAATGAGAAATAGCTGGACTACACAAGTGTAACATTGTGGTGAGATGTTATGGGTTTGTGTTAATGTATTAATGTTTGTGCCACATTCAGTTTAGGTCATATTATTTTTGAAACATGAAAAACACCAGTCTTTAGTATAACACATTTGCAATCCTCAAGACATGTCACATGTCTGTTTTTGTCTGTTACTGTTCTCTACAGTGGGTTACATTATTAATATTCACCATTAACATTTACATTCTGTCCTTACCAACACGAGATGTCATTACAGCAGGAATACTTTATTTTGATTATTATAATGCTTTTAAAAAATAAAATAATAAAATATTTAAACACTTTTTTGATTTAAACATTACAATTGCAGTACCTTTCATAAAAAATAATTTATTTTATCTTTTCTGAACCTGAAGACAATTGACATATAAGGTTACTGTCTACATTTTCTGTGGCACAGAGAAAACCATGAAATCCTTTATTTTATATTATGTTTTTATATCAGTGTTTATAATGATATACTTGATGATATGTGTGAGTTTCTCCTCACATATATCTTTATCAAGTCAAGTTCAAAAACCAATTTAAAAAATAATGTTAACGTCGACTGGGACATCATTAATTTCTCTCTAGAGTCATTTCTCTCTGTAATAAATAAATTATACCTACCTAGCTAGCTAGTTGACTAAACACAATAATATTACCAGCATCCTACCTTACAATGGTGAATTAAAAACTAAGTTCAACACAAACAATTTGAGTCATTGTAGTAAAAATGGAAAATAGACTGTCTGCGGCTGCGCTGATAATTTTTGGAGAAAAGCCAACATGATTAGCTGTCAGTAAAGATGGAAAATTATGAAAATGATGAGACATGATTGGTCCACTGCGCTAAATTTTGCAGATGGGCCACAGTTATTGGCTGATGGAAAAAGATGGAAATGATACAGTCTCAAAACAAAAACTCAGAAGCAATTTAACGTAGCAAAGGTCTTAAGATGAGCAGATACAAATTGTATTAAAAAGGCTAGTTTAAATTAGTTTGAAAAATTAATACAGAAGTCACAAATTGTATAACAAAATCTACAACCTCTTTAAGATGTTTAAAACTGTGTAACATGTTAATGTGTAAAAGTATAAAAAATTACAACTACATGAACAGAAGAGTGGTATATACACTATTTTATGTCAAAAATTTTGATGGATGACCCCCCCTATAATGGGTTATTGTCTAGAGGTCATCAAGGTCATGATGATGAGAGGGGTGGGTGTGGGAAAATTCAATGTTGTACACTTTCCCAGGGGGGGATATGTTAAAGATGTGCACTGATGTGTGAGGGAGTGCATATATAATACCTTTGTGAAACAGCAGTTTTAAAGGAATAGGTCAGCATGCATCTGTATTCACTAGCAACAAGTATTGATGACTATGTGTAGGAAATGTACGTTCTTAAAGCATAAAAACTTTTTGAAACAAGTCTTGAATACCGGTCCTCCCCCCTCCCTCTCTGTCTCTGTCACTCACATGCACGCACACACACACACACACACACACAGCTGTGAGTCCTCCCCCCTCCCTCTCTGTCTCTCTGTCGACCAAGGGTTCCCTGATATATGCGATGACAAACTGACGACTATTGGTTTTAAGATCCGTAGAACTGAACCCAGAATCAGAAATGTCCGTAGCAGACCAATATTACAAGTCCCTGTGTTTACGTACACAGCAACCGGTGAAGGGTGATCATGAGCGATACTACAGCGCTAGCAACGAAGTGCAGGACATGCTATGGGAGCCTTATCCTGCAGAATATTTTGTCGCAAAAATTAATCAAACAAGAATTAAAGACATCTAATAGTGTAGACCAATCCCTGAAAATCTCAAGCATTTAACCTAACTAGTTCAAAAGTAAGTATTTATGGAATTTGCAGTTTTTTTTAACAACACTTGGTTATTAGGGCCACAACCCCAGCCTCCATATCTCAGAAACTAAAGAAGATGCAAGCAAGTTGTCAGGTATAATGAAATTATTTCCACCAAGTTTGCATGACCCATAAGAAAATGTACTTGTCTAATGTGATTAAAAATGATCTCCAATATCCCATACATGTTTTTTTAAGGCATAACTGGAGCATGCCAGAATCAAATGAATTGCATTCCGCCTTTAGTAACAATCAGTCTCTTACATCCCACCCCCTCTTTAAACCCTCCACCAACTCACAGAGAATGTGCACATAGACAGGGACACTGAGTTGGCATGTGAGTCAGACTCACAAGGTAAGTATTTTAATATGGTCTGAAATGTAACCATGGCCATGTATTCAGGATGTCCATTTACTGTAGGGATGCCACAATTAAGTTAATTTGACTCTGATCCTTTAATATTGGGTATCTGCTGATATCGAGTCTGATCCTACAAATCTTATATTTACCAAAATGTTGATAAATATGCATCTGACACGTTATATTTGTCATTAGCTATTTGATTCAGATATTCCAGGTCCTGGGCCACAAATATTAAGTTGATGAACCTATATTAATAATAATCATCTTATCTCACTCACTGCGCTACAGAACAGACCTTAGCAAAAGGAAGTGGAATAATCTAATTATTATTGTTTATTTATTATTAATCGTTTTTATTATCATTATTAGTGCCAGGGGTGCTCAGCTCCGAGGCACTCCTCTACAGCTAGAATAGCTGAGAGGAGTGCCTCGGGGCGGAGCATCTATTAATATTCCTTCGGGCTTATTTTTATTCTTCCGCCAAATTTTGGCGCGTAACTCGTCCCGCAGCTTTGAGAAAACCCTGGTAATATATACATCAAAACGTGCGTCTTGATCCCGAAAGAGGTGCTATGACTTTTGGTGTTAAAATTCCAATTTTTCCATAAGTTATTCCCAAAATACTGGGAATAAATAATGCATTAGGAATGCATTGGAATTTTCTTTAAAAACCCATAAAATTTCACCTTTTTTCTACAAAATTTCACCTTTTTTCTACAAAATTTCACCTTTTTTCTGAGTCACCCAGCTCTCTCATACCTGCATGTAGAAATGTGATTCAAACTATAAAAGGGAGGAAAACTTCTGCTCTCTCCAAAACACAACAACTGTTTTTACATAACATGTAAACTTTTCAAACTATGAGCACTCAAAGGAGGAGGGGAAATCACTTTTTCTTCAAAGTCAGAGTGACGTCAGTTGACTAGAGTGCGTGAAGCAGTAAAAAATAACCTTTTTTTTATTTTTAACTCGAGCTCACGGCCAAACCGTAAAGAGGAGACAAATAATTCTTTCTCAAAATGTATACATAGTTGTTGGGATTCATAAAATGTAACTTTGACAGGCAGGGTCTGCACAAAATTTAAACGAGGGTACCGAGTCCGGCAGCAATACCTGTCTCACTCTCATTGACACCTAATGTAAACATCTTTTTTTTTCAAAAGAATCTCACTCTGTCTTCGCACTGAGCTTACTCACTCATTTTAAGGAATATCTGAATAAAATAAAAGACTGTAAGAAACTTCTGGCTTCAGTGTCTGTCACGGTGTTTTCGGTTTTTGAAAAGAAGTAACGGTTTTCTCATAATTTGCAATTGTTTGAAGCCATGTAGAAGCCAAATTCTGGGCAGATTTTCACATTGCCATGGCAACGGCAGCTCCTGACCTGTGTGCGTGTGTGCATGCCTAGCAAACAGATAACCAACTCTCCAAGCTCCACTAGCTTTACATTAGCCGCATGTTAGGTCTTAAATTACATTTAGTTAGGTCTTAAATATGTATGTCCATTTACTGCTTCCTTCGTTGCTTTTTTTTTTGTTTTGTTAAATGAGTGAATGAAGTTGTGACGGTCTCCGCTGAGACAGAGGAGAGGAGAAGCTACTAGCCCTCTCTCGCTGTCACTTCTAGTCGCGTTGCTCTCCTCCCCAGTAATGTTAAATTTAGCACAGAAAAAAAAAATAATAGTGGTAATTTAAATAGTGGTTCATGGGATTTATTAACCCTCAGGGGTCCCTCTGTCCTTTTTTGGAAATTTTCTTCACTTTTCTTTTTTGATTTGATGATCATTTTGGCTGTGTTACAGCTGAAGGTATGGATTTCTGCAAGAAAGTGTCTTTTTTGACATATTTTTAAAATCTAATGTCAGTTACTGTTACAGGTCTATTATACACTGGTAACACATTTTGTACCCTCTGGGGTTCCTCACGTCCAAAAAGGACACACAAAGAAAATGCTATAAAATCATCATATATCAATATTTTTTTCTTCTTTTTTTTTGCATACATCTCTTAAACCACTTCAGTTCTGCACAAACCTACCAAATGTTTATTAGTTTTCAGGATTTTAACCCTTTAAATGCCAGTTTGAAGACATGTTGCCTCTTGTTTTATTAAAAAAAACAACACAGAATATGAGATATTTCCCACATAATACATGATGGAGGGATGTGACATTGTTTTATATCAGTCTTTTATATCAAGACATTTCTCAAAACCAGAATATGATCAAGGTGACTTTTGAACACTGGAAATAAATCATGTACTCATCCTGTGGCACTCAAAATTTCCCTGGAATTTTCTAGTTATTATTATTATTATCAACAATGAGCTACATAGCTACATACATTTTCCCTAGGGGATAATTAAAGTATCTATCTATCTATCTATCTATCTATCTATCTATCTATCTATCTATCTATCTATCTATCTATCTATCTATCTATCTAAGTGTCTAGCCTTCTACCTCCAGTGCTTTGCTGGAGCTGACAGTCAAGTAAACTCCTCTCCACAATGACCACGCTGGCAAGAGGTTTCAAGTTCACTCCCTTTACTAAAGCCAATCAGAGTTGGTTAAAAAAAAAAAAACATACATTGCCATTACAAACAATAAACATTCTCACCATTCAGATAGAAATTTATAATGCTATTCAAACCACCAGTGAAATCCACCATCACGAACTTAAATGCTAAATATATCATATTTCATAACCAGGTGTGGCCCGTTCCCTCGTTATTTCATGCTAAATTAAGCAGATAAAGGTCTGGGGTTGAGCCCAAGTGTTTTGCATTTGGTAGCAGTTCGTCCAACTAAAGTGGATGCTCCTACTAGATTGCTGCTAAAGAGAGACCTGCTCATCATCTTTGACCTCTTCACCATCATCGGTGAAGGCTCGAAGATTAGGTATTTGAGAATCTACATTGAAATTTCTGCCACCCCTCTCAGTACAATGAAGGTTAATGGAATCATGATTATTGATGAAATACTGTTAGATGTAATCAAAAGAATTTTTGCTATTCTTTATACCAGTTACCATTGATTTTATTGTATCCATTCAATTTAACCCTTTGTTGCATATTTTGCAGCCTTAAAATGAGTGTTTATTGACTCCTCAAATAACATTTTTCACTTCCATAGAGTGAAAAAATTGTTGTTAATTGTTTTGCAGGTCAGCAACCTTTCAAGAGAACGATGTGGGAGAAAGAGGAGATCCTTGCTGTCAAGAAGCACATGATGTCCTTCATCACTTCATGTCGTGTTCCGGGGAATAGCGACTGTGATAAGTGCATTCAACTGGAAAAAGTAGCACTCAAAAACAGAAATTGGTTGGCCATAAAATTCTACATCAAATATCGAATCACAGCTCTCAAGAACAAAGTATAAAGTGATCATATAATGTATGTTGGCACCTGTTATGGGGGTTGTGTCACAACTTGTTAAATCTTATCCTTCATAAATTGTTTTGATGGCAACAAAATGACATTGAAATACCATTCAATGTATCTGCTAGATTTAAAGTATCAATGTTGTAGGGGGTTCAATGTGACTTCTTTCATTCTTTTTTATGGCTCTGAGCAATGGCTGTCCGTCTGCCTCATTCTTATGAACGCATTATCTAAGACTGTTGGAATTTCTTCTAATTCGGTACAAACATTAATTTAGACCCAATTATTAACTGATCCAATTTTTGTGGTCAGAGGTCAAAGGTCACTGACCGCACAAAACACATTTTTGGCCATAACTCAAGAATTAACTGCAAGTGGACCAGTTGGCAGAGGCATACAACTGCAAGGCAATAATTCTAGTTTAACTCGTTGCCTGAAGAAATCTACTATAACATTCAAATAAAAGACTTAAAAATAAATCCAACGGCCTAAGGTCTCTCATTTGGAGCAACATCTGTTAATTTCAACCAAGGAAATAAAAAATACAGGATTGTACTGCTAATACAGCACCTGGTGTGTCGATAATCTGAAGTTTATTAGGTACGTCAAAAAAATATTTTATGATGGCATGCAATTTTTAATTATTTGCACTGCATTTCCATTTTAACTAGTTTTTGTATTCAGTGATGTTGGTCTGACCTTTTTTATTCAGGATACTTTTATCAGTTTATCAGTTACTTAAAATCATTGCTGGGACTTTACAGAACCTAAATTGTGACGTAAACTGTCAAGCTCCAGCGGATGTATATCATACAGTTGCATGGTTGCACGGTTCCCCAAAGTAAGCTTAACCTGAAAATGTATTAAGTGGTTCCCCAAACTAAGGTTAAGCGGAAAGTGTGTTAAGTCTGGTCAGGTGTCCTTATAATGCCACAAAGTGGCAAAGTGTGTGTGTTTTTGTGTGTGTGTGTGTGTGTGTGTGTGTGTGTGTGTGTGTGTGTGTGTGTGTGTGTGTGTGTGTGATTGTGATTCTGGCTGTTACTGAGCAATATCCATCAGCTGGAAGACAGAGCTCACATAAGTCTATGGGAGAAAGGGGTAACGCCTATTAGAACCTTCAACAGACCATGAGTAGCACAAGACCTTCATGCACAGAATATGTGGAGCAAGTAACAAAAAAGTCAGTTCTGGTTTTCTCAGGAAATTAGCTACTGAATTTGTATTGAGGTCTGTGGGAGAATTGGATGGTAATCCCGTCACTCAGAAAACCCCCGCCCACAAGTCAATAAGCCGCACACTGACATTGACTCTACTGTAAGAGACACAGACTGTTAAGCCACAACCCTGACATCCGCACATCAGGTATGTATTTTCTTTCCTTGTTTGATTGTAGATGAAATTAAATACTGTAGCTATTTTGTGTTGTTTTTTTCTCCTTTTTGTGTTATACATAGGATGTGGTGTAAGAGGAAAAATAAAGGGAAAGCTGATGTCTGTGTATTTTTTCAGATTTAGGGTTGTGTGTGTTGAAGAAGTTGCTCTTTTTTTGTATTAATGGGTGATTTTTTTTCTAACTTTTCATAGGTCTGAGAGAGGCATGTTACAGCCATTAGCACCAGTGCAGGAATGTATCCAAGGTGGTGGACGAGACAGCTCAAGCTGTTGAAGCACTTCAAAAGTAGTTGGACAGGGCAACATGGGCACATGTAGAGTTGGAGACAGCGTGTGCGGACCATTTCAATTAGTTTGAACAACAACTAGAATGAAAATGGACAATGAATGGACATTAGTCCAATCATTTTTTCAGAATGATGTCTGGTTGAATAATAGAGCCAGTACACCAATGACACACTTACAGCTCAGGGATACACTGAATTTGTTTGATGAGACTGTACAGTCACAGGCAAGTTGTATTCTCCATACAGTGCCCATGTGTCTTAGGCAGGATGATACTTTATCAGACACCCTATATGATCAGGGTCACCAGAGCGTAGCCGCTCATCCACAGTGTGACAATATAAACAGTCAATTCAGGAAATTGGACATCACTTTGATCGACCATATAGATAACCGTTTCAACAATTGGAGACCTCTTTATTCAACACAATCCAGACCCAAAGTGAAAAACAAATTTACACAGAAAAAACAATTAGGAGTCACGAAATTATAATACGTCTTATGCACAGGCTTTCAAATCAGAGTCAATAGGTCTGGATTCTCAGTTGTGATTGTTGTTGTGTCATAGAGGTCATTTATTAGCTGAAAACACGCCCTAAAAATAATTTCAAACATAGTGGTGTGTCCTGCTGGGGTAGCGTTAGTGATAGTGATACCAATTTCCCTAATACGACCCAAGGTTGCTAAAATTAACTGTTATCCATCAAAGCATTTTTATACACCAGGGTCTGACATGTCATTTGACCATGCATCCATTTGTTGATGGCTTGATTCACAACACAGAAGACTGAACTTACTATTAGATCAAAGGTTTGCACCTGTTGCTGCTGCTGCTGCTGCTAGTGAATTTGAAATACCACTTGTTTCTGCAATGTCTGAAAGTGTTGCTGCTGCTGCTGCTCTGTCTGATGGTAACTTGCAAATTGGTTCTGCAATGTCTGAAAGCGTTGCTGCTGCTGCTGTTGCAGCTGCTGTGTCTGATGGTCACATGCCATATGATTTTATGATAGACCCCTACCTAGGTGTTGATGATCACAGGCCGTATAATTGCATGCTAGATTCTGACCAAGGTGTTGACCCCACAGTGACTGATTGGGTCCAGATGTTAGATCATGACCAAGCTATTGCTACAGTTCACGCTTCTGAGTCTGGTGGGGGTCACATGCAAATAGGGGGATCCCTAGAGGGTGAGGGATGGGGAATCTGCAGGATGTGAGAGAGATCAGATACAGGTCAGGGACATACTTGCTTTTAACGCTTCCAAATTGCTGCAACGTCTTGATTTTAGAGACATTGATCTAGATAACCCGGAGCGCGTCTGAAATTGGGGCATGTGCCATATGATGAGATTTAAGTAAAGAAAGTGTGCTTTCTGTACAACCCTAACAATAGTGGTGACAACAATCTGTGTTTCTCTCTCTGCCTTGCGCATTTTGCCTATGCTGCTATGCCTCACTCTGAAAGATTGGAATATGCTAAACAACTGCACGGGGCTGTGGGATTTGATCACATGCACAAAGTACCCCTCTCTGATGTTGCCAAATTTGAGAAACACCTAGGTGTGAAAATTATAGTCTTCCACCACACTGCTGAGCGTAAATGACTGCAGTGTTTCCAAACAACCGAAACCCTCCACACACAGACTATTTGGCTATACCTACATGACGACCACTATTATTTGATTGAAAATCAGACTAGTTTTTTTTGGGGCTTCATATGTCTCAGTATTGCTACAAAACATATGAAAGTCCGCTCTACCACATTTGTAAGCATAGGTGCAATGTGTGCTTTACAGAGTGTCATAACCACCAGGGCAAAAGCATAAAATGTCCCAACTGTAAGCGCATTTGCAAATCACAACACACCCAACATAAACGTAAAGAGACTAAACATAATGTAATACCCTGTGACACAATGAGGCACTGTAAAGGTACCATAATGGCAAGCCTGAGGCGAATTTTGTTTACGCATTGGACATGGAGGGAAACAACTTTTGTTTCAACACATTAAAATGTGTGAGCGCCCTCATAAAACACTACAGGCGCCCGAAATACAGCGGATATACATTCATTGCACATAACACGTCCAATTTGATAATTACATACTGTTGGAAACTTTGTCAAAGACGGAATCGCACCCATGGTGATGATGAGAAGTAGCAGGGTCATTCTCATGTATGACAAAGCATTCTGACAGCAGTGGATTGATTCGTTTAGCTTCCTACCTATGTGCCTCACAAAAACACCGGCAGCCTGGTTTTGAGGATCTGGAGAAAGGCTATTTCCCCCACAAGTTTAACACCAGGGCCAATGAATATTATGTAGGGCCCTACCCAGATCCTTCCTACTGTGGATATGACAGTATGCGTGAGTGCGAGAAAGAGAAATTTATTAAGTGTTATGACACAGTCCGTGAAGAAACCTTTTATTTCCAAGCGGAAATCCAACGCTACTGTATTAATGATGTGGAGGTGTTGTGCAAAGCATGTACAATTTACAGAGAAGCATTTCTCAAGTGCACACAGACTCGTTCGCTTTCACCACTCTGGCATCCAGCTGTATGGGTGTGTTCAAAGCACTGTTTCTCCCCAAAGACACGCTGGCGCGCACGTATGAAGGTGTGTACATAGAGCAGAATAAGGTGCATTCATATGTGTCTATGCATTGGCTTGAATAGCTGGCTCATACAGAGAACAATGAGGTAAAAACACGCGCTCAATGGCGGTAAACAGTAATTTGGGCCATACTTTGTGGATGGGCACAATGCCTCTGCAAATAGGTGTTATGAATTGTGTCAAATGCCACGTGCAGTGTCATTTAAGTCCTGTCACCTATGGCGAGCTATACCGCATGTTCAATTAGAAAATAGTTGCCTTGGGAACACGATACAGTCTACAGATTGTTGTGAAATGGGAGTGTGAATGTTAACAAAGTCAGACCCATCAGTCCAAGATTTCTAGCCAGCTACAAAAAGACAAAAAGGCTCAACCCCAGAAACGCACTGTTTGGCGGTCATACAAATGTAATGAAGTTACACCATGAGGCCACAAATGATGAAAAGATTCATTATTTTGACTTCACCAGTTTGTACCCGACTGTTCAGGGGAAAAAAGACTACCCTGTTGGGCATCCCCAGATTATCTGTCGCAATTTCAAACCCATTAGTAATTATTTTGGGTTTGTAAAGTGCACTGTGCTCCCACCAAGAGGTCTGTACCACCCTGTTCTGCCCTATAGGTGTCGTAACAAGCTCATGTTCCCGTTGTGCCGCAGGTGTGCTGAAGAGCTGAATCAGACCAGTGAACGCAGGCACTGTGACGGTGACAGACAGCTGTCTGGCACATGGGTGTCATCTGACCTTGAAAAAGTGCTTGAAAAGGGGTATCAGATTGTGCACATTGATGAAGTGTGGCATTTTCCAAACAAGACAAACACTTTGTTTAAGGACTGTGTCAAAACATTTCTGAAATGCAAGCAAGAGGCATCGGGTTACCCCAGTCATGTGAAAACATGAAATACATAGACAAGTATTTGGAAAAGGAGGGCATCGGGTCAGATCATGATAAAATCTGCCTTAACAAGGCCTTCAGGAGCTGCAACAAACTCCTAAACTCACTGTGGGGTCGGTTTAGCATGAAAAACAACATGCCATCATGTGAGTTGATTACAGAACCAGACAGATTTACACAACTAATGTTCAGTGACCATTATGATATGCGTCAGTTCTGTTTCATCTCAGATGATGTGGCTATTGTGCAGTGGTGTCATGCTGACGGCAGTGGGTCCAGGATAAGAGATGGAAATGTCTTTATAGGAGGCTTGATAACGGCCTATGCCAGGCTCATGTTATATGACTTATTGGACAAGCTGCAGCAACGGGTTTTGTATTGTGACACAGACTGTAGTTTTTTCCTCATGGCCAGGCGAGTTGGTCCCACCCCTTGACGGACAAACTCAACGATGGTGGTGGTGGCCCTGAGGAAGACTACATCACAGAGTTTGTCAGGGGGTCCATAGTGCTATGCCTATCGCGCATTGCACGGAAAGACACACAGGTAAAATTCAAAGGCGTAACACTGAACACCAAAAATGCAGCAGTGGTTACTCACGAGTCACTGGTGGGTTTAGTTCACGTCTTTGTGGCCAATCACAATACAGATGCACACATGGTGACTGTATCTGATACCATCAAACGAGATAAAAAGAAGTTTCATCTAAAAAATTAGTTTTTAAGACGGTCCAGGTTGTGTACAAAAAGCACAGTGTGCTGCCTGATTATTCTACATTTCCTTATGGATACTAAACTAGATCAAGGGTTTGATGGCAGACTACAACATCCATTTAGTTTGGTAGTGAGCATTCCTTCAAATTGTGGGAAGACATTTTTGTCAAGAGAGTTATTACCAATGCATTGACAATAGAGATTGACAACATTGTTTACATTTACTCGTGCTGGCAGCCTTTATATAATCAACTTCTTCAGATAAGAGACATTAACTTTGTGAATGGATTGCCTGAATCTCTGTGTGATGATGTACTGCTACCCCCAGACAAGAACAATTTATAATAATTTCTTATAAGAGACGATTTAATGAATGACGCTAGTAATAATATTTATTTATATAATATATATATATAAATATGTCCATCATAGAAATCATAGAAATCTCAGTTGTATATATTTAGTTCAAATTTTATTTATTCAAGGTGAGGCTAGACGAACTATTAGTTTAAACCTCAACTACCTTGTTTTGTTTAAAACCCTAGGGATAAATATCAGATTTCCTTATAAGCCAGACCAATGTGTCCGGACAAAATATTTTTAGAGGCCTTTAATGATGCCACAGGGGCTGCCTAAGGGTATCTCCTTATAGATTATAAAGCCAAGACACCAGATTATGTAAAACTCAGAACGTCTTTGCTTTCAACTGGTTGTCTACATCCTTAAGAAGCAGAAGGGGTAACAATGTTGTCACATGTGCAGAGAAATTTGGTTCTGTGTTATCTAAATCACAGCCAAGTGTGCGAAGGGTTATTGTTAGTAATGCAAGTGCAGACTTTATAAACGCACTGTGTAAGATAGCTCTCAATGTAATGAGAGGTAACATCCCGCTGACTGACAAACAGTACAAACAGCTAAAAAAAGAAAAAGACAATCATCAGACTAGTTGCAGACAAAAAAAGTCAGATATTTGAAAAAGACAAAAGACTATCAATCAGACTGGAAGAGGATTACCTTACTAGGCGCAGCTATTCCATTTATAACAACTTTTTTGAATTGGGGGTGACAATGGAGCACAGCCAAAAGATGTTTTTGGTTCCACAACATCAATTGGATTCATTAAAGTGAGAAAAAAAGTTATTGAGTTTATCAATGTCCATCAGTAGAAGTAATAATACAAGTGGCGCAAGTCACAGAGCAACACGTTAAAAAGGACGAGGTTATAGAAGAAGTGTTAAAACACATGCCTAAAAGAAGTAGAAAAAATGCTGAATACATTTTGGTTTACAAAATGTCATCTCTTGGACAGATCAGGGAGAAATCATTGTCAGAGGTTCACATCTGTATGATTTGGTAAAAAGACATTTCGTAACCCTTGGGATGGACTATGTTTTTAAAAACACTGGCTATCCCAAATTTCCCGAAAAACCCCAAATGTTATTTCAGAATTTAAAAGGGGTGATGACCCAGCTAATGAAGTTTCATAACCCATGACAGCTCAGACACCAGCTAGCTGACTCACATAGGTCTACTGCTACCCCTCTTAATACACGTGGGTCTAAGGGTTTTAAGTCACCTAGATTGGACCTTTCTGGTTGGTTGTATTTTTGATTTCTATGAAAATTATCATTGTTACATTTTTAAAAAGTAGTTTAACTTTATTTTCCATATTGCACAGATATAAAATGGTATCTGTGGCATACACCTGGTAATATTTTTTTTAACAAATCGACACACCATAGCATTATTACAGGCAAGATTAGCTCCATACATGTTTATCAGTTTTGTATAAGGTATCCCTTCTGGTATGTGACATAGGAAAAACACAGTGTTGACCACAGGCTGTGGCATTATTAATCTGAACCTGTCTTCTACAATAAGATACATCTGTACAGTTTTTCACAAGGAAATCGTTAATCTCTGACGGGATATTGTCACAGTAAGGTGGGTTGCCAAAACTGCCAAAGAAATATCCTTGTTTGTGTTTCGTAAAATAAATAGCCGACCAATGCTCACCAGGCATGTTAGACGGATGTGTGTTTACAATCAACATAGCGGGGTATTTACAAACATTGTATTTTGGTAATTGATCGCATTCAAACTCCAAAGAAATTTGTACCATTAATAATTCTTTTTCTAACAATACTAGTTAATTCTATTGTATTCCTTTTTAATAGTATACTCAAAAAAATGACTCATTGGATGAACTCAATTAAATTGTGGGCAGGATTTCCATCCAATAAATATATGTAGCCCCAACTCAAAACAAATACATCTATGCAATATAATGTATTTGAGTTAATCTAACTCACTTTTTTTATGTTAGTCCAACTCAAACTAAAAGTATTTATTTAATATAATTTAATTGAGTTACTTCTACTCATTTGTGTCAAAGAGAGCTAAAATAAAGTAACTACATAAAAGTAGTTTAAATGATTTGTGTGTGTTCAACCTAAAAAAATATATAATTCATTGGAAATGAAAGTAAGTGAAATTAATTAATTTGATCCCCTTCCCTTAGGAAACACATGAGACCATACCTGGTTGAGGTGCTTTTATTCAAAAGCAATCAAAACTGGATCAATAGTGAAGCTAAAAGATTATTCGTTAGAACCAAGACCTCAAAATGTAATCAGTAAGGTCAATAACATTCCTTATTAAACTTCAGTGCCTGAATACACTCTTGTACAACCCCAACCAAGAAAATGCTGGGACGATGTGAAAAATGTGAATAAAAAGAACACACAGTAATTTATAAATTTCCCTTAACTTTTATTTCATGGCAGGGAGTATGAACACAAGATAAGTAATGTTTTTTTTTTGTCGACATCATTTGATTTGTAAATAAACATCCATTTTTGCCATTCAGGCTTGCAACACTTTTCAAAAAATACTGGGACAGTACAGCATTTACCACTTTGTACTGTTCCCACGTCTTTTAACAACACTCAAAACACGTTTAGGGACTGAAGTAATCAATTTATTAAGTGTTTCAGGCGTTAGTTTGTCCCATTCTTCCTGCAAACAATGTTTTAGGTGCGCAACAGTTCGGGGTCTTCTTTGACGCATTTGGCGTTTCAAAATGCGCCAAACATTCTCTATAGGAGACAAATCAGGGCTGCAGGCAGGCCAGTCAAGCACCCGCACCCTTTTCTTACGCAGCCATGCCTTTGTTATGGCTGCAGTAAGAAGCCTGCTGCGGTTTGGCATTGTCTTGCTGAAAAATGCATGTGCGTCCCTGGAAGAGGTTTCGCCTTGAAGGCAGCATTTGCCCCTCCAAAATCTCTATGTACTTCTCAGCATCGATGGTGCCATCGCAGAAGTGCAAGTTACCCTTGCCAAACGCACTGATACAACCCCATACCATGACAGACCCGGGCTTTTGGACTTGTAGCTGGTAACAGTCCGGATGGTCCTTTTCTTCTTTGGTCCACAGCACACGCCGTCCATTTTTTCCAAAAAAGACGTGAAAAACCGATTCGTCTGACCACAGTACGCGTTTCCACTGTGCGATGGACCATCCCTGATGTTTCCGAGCCCAGAGAACTCGACGGCGCTTCTGAACACTATTTATGTAGGGTTTTCTTTTCGCATAGTACAGGTTTAGCTGGCATTTCCTGATGTAACTACGTACTGTGGTGCTTGAGAGTGATTTCCTGAAGTAGTCCCGAGCCCATACAGTTATGTCACTTATTGACGAATGACGGTTTTTAATGCAGTGCCGTCTGAGGGCTCGGATATCACGGCCATTCAGTTTAGGCTTGCGTCCTCTGCCTTTGCGCACGGTAATTCCTCCGGACTCCCTGAATCTTTTGACTATGTTATGTACGGTAGATGAAGAAATACCCAAATCTCTTCCTATCTTTCTTTGAGGAACGTTTTTCTTAAACAGTTCAACGATTTTTGCCCTCACTTTTTGGGAAACTGGCGATCCTCTTGCCATCTTCGCTCCAAAAGGACCAGGCCTTACCTGGAAGCTGCTTTTGTACCAAATCATGATTGCAGTCACCTGTTGACATCACCTGTTTCAAATCACATCATTATTTAGTAAGAATACATCATTACTACCCATAAACTGCCCCCGTCCCAGTATTTTTTGAAACGTGTTGCACGCCTGAATGGCAAAAATGGATGTTTACTTACAAATCAAATGATGTTGACAAAAAAAAACATTACTTATCTTGTGTTCATACTCCCTGCCATGAAATAAAAGTTAAGGGAAATTTATAAATTACTGTGTGTGCCTGTTATTCACATTTTTCACATCGTCCCAGCATTTTCTTGGTTGGGGTTGTAGTTAAATACAGCAACATGACTTTAAAAGAACACGTTAACAAGGGTGTTATAATCAAGTACCTTGGAAATATGTCAGTACTGCCACAACAATATCAAAACTTCCCAAGCCCAACTATCCTAAATGCCCCACAGTTGTTAACAGTGATACTATGGAGGTGGATGGTTTGCACCATTCTCAAAACAGGATGTCACTGGTTGATTTTGATACCACAATTGGCACAATTACATGCATAAGCAATTACAGAACAATGCTCTACTCCCTATGGCTCTCTGTCCAACCAAAACCACATATCTATGCGGACCAGGTTCCATTGAGTTAAGACTCAGCTCAGTTCAGACCAGGTTCGGTTAAGTTCAGTTCAGACTAGGTTCAGTTCAGACAACAACAAAACAAAAACAACAAAACAAAAACAAGTCCCCAGTCCCAGTGTTATTTGTCACCAGTCTGGCTCACCAAACTCATCTCTTCGGAATGTGTAAATGCCAATAACTGTGGTGGCAATGTCATTCTCGGCATCCTCAGCAGCAGAGGGCTGAAAAACAGAAACACACAACACTCATGTTACATCCAAACACAATTTATTTGCATAGAGCCAAGTTGCAAATAAGATAAACCTCTGACAAACATTGAAATATTGATGAATACAGCGAATATTGCAGAGGTCAATGCTGTAGAGAAAAATGGTGAATATGGGTGCACCGGCGAGTGTTGTAAGATTCAACTTGTGTGTGCAGGAGAGCCAAGAGACATTTTTAGAAGTGTCTGTCTGTGTTCATCTCATTTCTTTAGAAGATAATCTCCGTTTTGATTTCAGTTTCTCTTCTCTGTCGCTGTTTTCACATTCAGGTATCTGCTATGTTCTACTGTCATATTCGCTTTGAGCTATATACAGGTACATCTCAAAAAACTAGAATATCATGCAAAAGTTCTTTTTTTCCCCCGTAATTTCATTTAAAAAGTGCAACTTTCATATATTGTAGATTCATTACACATAAAGTAATATTACAATCATGTTTTAATTTTGATGATTATGGTTTACAGCTCATAAGAAACCAACAATCTAGTATCTCAAAAAAATAGAATATTACATAAGACCAATATAATATAGAAATGTTGACCATATGAAAAGTATGCTCATTTATGCACTCAACACTTGGTCAGGTTCCTTTAGCATGGATGACTGCATCAATGCGGTGTGGCACGGAGGAGATCGGTGATCAGTCTGTGATCAACCTGTGATCAGCACTGCTGCGCTGTTATTGAAGCTCAGGTTGATTTGATAGCGAATTTCAGCTTATCTGTACTGTATATAAATTTTGATATATCCACTCCTTAGTATTTCACTTCCTTTTTAACTGGAATCTAATATAAAACTATCAGAGGATGGTCATATATGGAACCTAAAGATTTAGAAAATTTCTCACCAGGGGGGAGCTGTTCTGAACTCTTGACTAAGATTGTCCTATCATCTGCCAGTTCACTTATGTACAGATGATTTCCTTGGACATGTAAGGGCTCTGTATCAGGGCGGTTTTTTAATGAAAATAGCCAACAATTACGCAACTAAAATAAATACTAAACTGAGCAGGAACATCCCTGCCGAATTCCCTATTGAACCTCGAATCTTTTCCTTGAGGGAGAGAGACTGAACTATTACAGTACAGACAAGCTAAGGCCGATATCAAAACAACCTGGGCTTCCATAACAGGCTGATCACAGACTGACCTCCTCCATGCCACGCCACATTGATGCAGTCATTCATGCAAAAAGAGCCCCGACCAAGTATTGAATTCATAAATTTACATAGTTTTCAGAAGGTTGAAATTTCTGTAATATAAATCCTTTTTTGATTGGTCCTATGTAATAATCTAATATTCTGAGTTGCTGGCTGTTGATTTTGGTGAGCTCTAAACCATGATCAACAAAACAAACAAACAAAAAAAGGCTTGAAATGTTTTACTTTATTTGTAACTTTTCGAATTAAAATTTAAAAAAAAAAATTTTCCTTGATATTCTAATTTTTTTAAGATGCACCTGTATAAGTCATGTCAAGTTACTACTGATGTAGAGGCAAAGTAAGGTTTCCTGGTGACAACTTCACCAAATTACAAGGTGCATGGAGGATGAAAGTCTTGAAGAGGTCTTCATTAAGGTCATTTTACCATGATGTAATATTTGAATGTAATTTTTGGCCAGTTTTTGCCAATTTCAGATGCAAATATATTTGTCAGCTTTTATTACATTTAAAGTAGAAAATTTGTGTGCATTAGAAATACATCTGTGAACCTTTTGTGCATGTTGATTTATTTTTCTTTTTATTCATATATAATGAGAAATATTTTATGAGCACTGAAAAATTTTTGTTTACATATAAATAACAAAATACATGTGAATATTTCATTTGTTAATATCGCAGCTCATCTGATTCCATAATAGTGTGCTATTAGGGGAAGTAACTGGGAACACTGCTCTGCACTACATGGGAAATACTGAAACTTACCAGGTATTCCTTGAAGAGAGAGTTTGGATCCTCATTGAGATATGACCAGGCTTTTGAGGATGCACTCCCTCCTGATGTTGATGTTGTCACACTAAAACACAGGCCTAAAACAGGAGAACTCTTCATTCACCTTGAAAATATTACGAGACAAAAAAGCCATTTGATTGTTTGTTGTAATTACTCTCATATAGGGTTGCGGGGCTATCAACAAATTCAAATTACTATTTTGCAGCCATTAATTACCATGGACAAATAAAAACAGGCAACAAGTAACTACATCTACTCACAGGTCTATAATTAAGTCATTGTTTAGGGCACTTGTACTTTGTACAATCTTGTACAGAATACCGTTACATTACTGAAATAGTTTTAATTACAAGCAAAGCTGCTGGTACTAATGTAAAAGTAATTAGAGTACTCTGTACTAGTTACTTTTTAATCATTGATGTTTAATGCTTTATTTCCTGTTCTCTTCTGCTCAGTGCTCATGGTCACCTCTCCAGACCTGAGTGTGTTGCCGTGCGGGGGTACGTCACGTCATTGGCTCGTGTGTGTAAACTTTTATCTACATTTGTGTAGCCAGTAAAGTTTTAAATGTTTATTCAAATGTACTCATTACTCAGTTATGAATTTAAAACTAATGCATACTTAAGTTAGAGTAAAATTACAGACTTCAAAAATTTCTAAAGGGAAAATTTATTTAATTGCAGTAATTTGAGTAGAAGTTAGGTTCACCCTGGCATACACACGTACGGATGTGCTTACTCCACTTTCCTGAAACAGGGCAGGCCATCTGTCTTTCAAGTCTCCTATCATTGGCCTCTGCTCCACAATCTCCAGGTGGATGTGGGAGAAGGTCTTCTCCATTTTTGCTTTTATCACCACTTCATTGTCATGCTTTTTCATTTCTGATAATAAAGCGATTCTCTCATCCTCCAAGCTCTCTGCAGTTTCAACTTTTGGGTGCAGAGGAATGTAGTTAACTTCAGCCTTTCTTGGTTTTTTGATGTTGTGCTGCAGCTTTGCCCTGGCCTTCTCGTTTGTGCTTCAAGGAGTTCACACGGATTTCCGGATGTCCTAGTCACCCGAGTTTTCTTTGACAGTTTTGCACTTTATACTTAAGTGATTGTTTCAAACCCCAAAAACCTGTCTTGGTTCCCAGCTGTCCCAAACAATTCAAAGCTTCTGCTACCTCTTCACATTGATAGTCTTTTGGGTATTTTGTGTATTTCATCATTTCTTGAGCTAGGCCATCAAGGATGACTCCCTTCAGCTTTGGGCCAATGTTGAAGTATGTGCCATTTTTCTCAAACTCTGTATTCTTTTGCTGTAGCTCAAATTCAGCCTCGTAAGTGAACTTGGGGACCACAAAACCCCGAGGTCAGCACAATCCTGAGAGCTGAACTTCTTCGGATGAATGTGGGGTTGCTGTGGACAGGGGGTATCATCACTGCAGGATGAGGCTATAGATGAGTTATAGTTGTTTGAGGCTCTGGGACAGTGGTACTTGAGGTTTCATCAGTTAAGTCTACTTGGTACAAGGTGATGTAGGGCTCCTCAGGTGCCAAGATCAGGGTGTATATTACTTTCAGTGTGCTTTTGTTTTGAATTTCATACACTGAAGTTTGGTCATGAATGTATTAAAGTCAGCATCCATGTATTGCAACCGAAAATCCTCTTTCAATTGAAAGAATATCTTTATTGTTGTAAGCAGTTCTTCCACTGTTGCTGGAATTTCAGACACCAGGGGCAGTTTTCTCGAGTCAGACTCGTCACCACAGATGATCGGCAGAACAGCAGGAGCTGCCATTATGGAACACCTTTAATCTAGAGGAGAAACAAGGGAGAAGAAACCAATAAATGTATGTTATAGTTCAGATGAAAATAAAAATAGGGTAGCACTTCACATTACAGCATGGAAATAGGATGGTAATAGTTGATTAATAGATTGATAAAAATGGGAATAATACTTATGTAATAACCAAAATAATAACTAGGTAATTGCATGGTAGTAACAATGGGTATATCGGTGTAGTGTTTCATTGAAATTTATGTAACAGGGCAATTATGGCCCAAATCTAAGGGTAATAATGAGGAAACATATTTAAAGATGGGAAATAGATAAAACTATTTGTTAATAATACATTAATACTTTGCTAACATGCTGGCAATAAAATGGTTATATCAGTACAATATTTGGATTCAAAATTCAAAACTACAAATGTTTCCAGGTAAGAAATCACAGGATTAAACATATATTTTGTTCAGTATTTCTTTGAAAAAAAAGGAATGTTTGGAACAGAAGGGTTGGATGAATTTCAGTATTAAAATATAGTAATAACCAATTTTGACTTCCAAGAAGTTTCATCTAATTTAGAGGCTATTATGCAGAGTAGCCTCATAATTATTATTATCAACCTCATTATTATGTTATCAGTTGAATGATCTTGGGAAATGTAGGCAGTCCATCTGCAGATCCGTGTACAATATGCATTCCCTCACTGTAACGTATACCGCTGCAAGACACATTCTTTGCCATATGAACCTCAGTCATATCTGGGTATCTCTGCTTCAGTACAGACACAGCTCCCTCATTAAGGACATCAACAGGCACAAGTGAGATATCTATGACCTCCAAGGAGTACCTCTTGAGAATGGAGGAATGTGTGTGATAGGCAAGCATGAACTGATGTTTAATAGCTATAGCTAGTCACCAACCATTCTAATTTGTGCTACTTTCATAAAGTTGTCGCCGATCATGTTATCATACTGTGGTATCTTCAGATATAAATTATTCCAGGCAGAGACACATTTTCAGTTACGCTGGATTTATTACCTAAAACATTGCAGCAATATTACATGCTAACCAACATAAGGTGACAACTTCTTCTCCTCACTAGTTACACCAACTGCGCATGGCACTACCTACACCTACTATTACTATTACTACAGCACTGGTGCCCCTTATTGGTCCTGAACTACCATAACAGATAACTTCATAACACATACATTTCTTTTATTTTGTCAGAGACGCTCTCTGTTGATTGTAGCTCGTGCAGGATACTCTCTGCAGCACCTTGGACTCGGCCCTCAGAGCCTTTGATGCCATTTGCTCTCAAGAATCGGGAAATGGCGGGGACAAAAGATCAGTCCAGAGTCTTTTCATAAGGCTATCAAAGTGGCGCTCATAGAAACACCCAGTGATCTCCAACAGGTACTGGTGAAGTTTCTGGCTGGAGTGACTGATCTGGCAGCCGTAGCAGTTCTCCTCTCTAAACTTGTACATGATACTGTTAAGTAAGTAGAAAACACTGATTTTAACGCCGTCCAAGACCTACCAGTCGGGTTGTTGTCGACAGCAGAGCCGACCCCCACTGCATTGTGTGAGTCAGCAGGGGGTGGTAGAGACACTGGAGATATCAGGGGTGTCCTAATCATCAGAGATGGAGGAGGAGATGGCGATGGTCGAGGTGATGGGGGAGGTGTCCAGGACGGCTGAGAAGGAGAAGATGGAGGAAACGGTGTTGATGATGATAGTGATGGTGGTGACCAGGACGGTTGTGATAGAGGGACCCTGCTGCACAGGGTATTGTTTGTAAAAAAACTAAAGAATAAAACATCACACACTGTTTTAAAAATCACTTTACGCAGACATTTGGGCATACAACAACAAAACATATAGAATATAATACACATACAACCTACCTACCATTCGTCATTAGTAGTCTGTGTGTCAGATGATTTTCGGCCTACACAGATAACCAGTTTGTGCACCAGACGGTATATATCGTCGATGTTTTCTAACACCTTCATAAGAAGTGATGATTCTGTCTCTTTTGATTGCCTCGTCAACTTCACTAAACACAGCTTGCAGAGCCTGCCAGTCGCACCAGTGGATGAAGAAAAGGGTTTTAAACCATGCATCATATTCTTCCAGAGTGACTGGGTATGGGCATAATAGCCATTCTTCACGACCTCTGGTCACAATCACCCTCTCTCTGTCTTCACAAACACTGAGAAAAATGAAATCCTCTGACGGGCAATTGAAGCGATCGGCTTCAACACTATCCATTTTCGGACATGTAGCGGACATGACACTGTGACACATGAATAGTCTCAGGGAAACCAGGCTGGTCAAGGTCGGGGCAGACCACAGAGTAAAACAATTTCCAATCTTTCACAGACATGCCCTGTTATTCAGCATTTCTGTAAAAAACGCCTGACCTAGTACCCCCACACAGTGTAACTTTTCCATCATGATATTCAACAGAATGAACGTACTCTTCTTAAAACCATCCAAAGGCTATAGACGTCTCTTTTTGCGATTAGGCACATCCTGTCACACGGTGAGGTTAAGTTGGGGTTTTGTCCTGTCTCCATGTCTTGTCATTTCCTGTTTTATTTTGAAAAGTAACTCTCCTCTCGTTTCAGGTCACTTGCCCTTCCTCATGTGACACCTGTCTGAGTGTCTTCCCTGATTCCTGATTGTGTCCACCTGTTTCCCATTGCCCTCATGTGTCTTATAGTCTGCGTCTCCCTTTGTCTTGTGCCAGAGTGTCTCGTTCCAGTCGTGCACCCCAGCCTACTATCACAGTCCATGCCTTGCCTTGTCTTTGCATTATACTTCGTCTTTACCTCCTTGTGAGTGAGTTTTTGTTTGTAATTTCATAGAATAGAGTTTTTTGTTTGTCAAGTTTATAGTAGTTTTTGTAACCTCCTTGTGAGTGATTTTTTGTTTGTAATTTCATAGAATAGAGTTTTTTGTTTGTCAAGTTTATAGTAGTTTTTGTAACCTCCTTGTGAGTGATTTTTTGTTTGTAATTTCATAGAATAGAGTTTTTTGTTTGTCAAGTTTATAGTAGTTTTTGTAACCTCCTTGTGAGTGATTTTTTGTTTGTAATTTCATAGAATTGATTTTTTTTTTTTTTTTTTTGTCAAGTTCATAGCAGTTTTTGTAGCCTCCTTGAGTGATTTTCTGTTGGTTTATTCCTTTTTTGTTTCAGCAGTTTTGTCCCTCCAGTTAGAGTGGGTTTTGTTTATTAGATTCTTCCCGAATAGCATAATTTTTTCATAGTTGGTTTTATTTGTCACTCCCTCTCGAGGTAGCAGTATTTCAATAAAGACTGCCTTATTGACACTCTGCATCTGAGTCCTCATTCTAGTCCAGGCCTGACACATCCGGTTCAGAATAAGCACACATACCTGCAATACTGCAGGCATTGTTGATGTCCTGTTTTCCATTGTTAGGCGTGTTTTTGTGAAAAAGCGTCCTCGTCTTCTTCTTCTCTGAAAAAAAAGGTGGAAAAATGACGGCGGATGAACAGCGCATATATACAGTATCACCAGTGGCGGCTGGTGAAAAAAATTCTTGGTGGGGCTGGTGTGCCAATAGATTTCCCTGCCTAGTCCAGTATAAGCACTCAAATGAAAAGTCAGAAAATTACTACAATTCCACGATAATACTTTAATTTCTTTCTCAAAATCAGCAGTTCCACAGATAAAATGATCAAATGTCCATGCTACAACCCGGCTCACAGGGGAAAGGGAAGCAACACAAAAACCAGTTGTTGATAGCTGTAGAGTTGTTTATTGCAACATAAATTCGTGGAGGTAAAGGTTAACGGGGACAAAATAAACCAAGGAAAGGGGCCGGTGGGTGCTGTTCAAATCAAAAACAGAATAGAACAAAAGGAGGACTCTCTATGAGCTAATACTTTCTTATCTAACTAATTCACGATAAAAGGAAAACAAAGGCTGACTACTAACGCTAACTAAGAATCAATTTAAGATAAACACAAAGCTTGTGCTACAGAAAATGGACCAGACTCAGTGAATAGCTCCCTAAACTTAACATGTCCTATGATAACTATTAA